>NW_027466098.1:18272500-18505000 GCF_046127955.1 Nelusetta ayraudi | reverse complement strand
CAACTGTTTGCTGTCCACCAGCGCCATACGTTACACACTGGCGGCACGCAGCCGCTGTACATGGTGTCCACGCCTACATGCCTCCCTTCAGGGTTTTGTCAGCCAAGAAACGGGGGCTGGCTGGAGGACGAGGAGGCTGGTGGCTGTTACACAAGCGGAGGGCTGGAAAGGAGAGACGCAATTCTGCTGGCGAGGAACTGGTGACATTTTACCGAGAAACGCAGCAGGGCACAGAGTCCGGCTGACACACACACACACACACACACACACACACACACACACACACACACACACACACACACACACACACACACACACACACACACACACACACACACACACACACACACACACAGTGTTGAAACAGAGACTCCTATTGCACAAGAAGATCTGAGTGTCCCGAACCGTCGCATCTAGGAGATTTTAATGCCACGTTTAGCAACTTGGGAGCTCAAACTGGCGTGTTTGCGCGTCATCCCGCGGTGAGGCCGCCACAATATGCCACAGCACGGCGCAGCAGCGTGAGAAAACACCGTCTTGGCTGAGCCAATGCGCCCAGAGAGGCTGCCAAAGAAGAGGGGGAACGCCTGCTGGACACACTTCCTGTTGGTAAACAAAGCGCCAGTCTCTTCCCCGTACGGCCCTTTTTATAGACGACCATGATTATATATGATGAGAGAGAGAGAGTGAGAGAGGGAGAGAGAGTGAGAGAGAGAGAGAGAGAGAGAGAGAGAGCTGTACGGTCTGAAGCGTAAAAAAAGGAGGAGAGAAAAGAGTGTGCTCTGTAAATATGTCCCGTTCTTGTCACAGTGCGTCCAACATAATGACATTTTTCAAATGTAAACCTCAGCCACTCTCACTGACTCACAGAAGGCAGCAGTGGCAACTCATTTTCATTCAGTACCTTTACAAAGTGGTTGTGTCAAGGGACACAATCCATCCATCCATCCATCCATCCATAATTCATGCTACTTAGCGCGTGCGGCAGCCTTCCGTCCTTTCACATTTCGACATTAGCCTCGGCCTTGTTTGTCAAGTTTGCACAGTCAGCCCTGTGTATGTGTGTTGTTGGGGTTTTTTTGTTCTGTCTAGGCCGTCGTCTTGGTAAGCAAGTTAAACATAAGCCTGAATTTTCAAGCGCCGACAACGCGGCTGTGTGAAAAATGAGCTGACGCACGCAGCCAAGAGCAGAGAGTCGCAGTGAAAACAGAGGAGCCCAGTGAATGTTTCCTGCTACTGCAAACAGAGACGGATAGATCTGTCCTGACGCACAAGGCGCTATTTCTTGGTCTTTGCCACCAAATGTGGTCCACTCACAGAAATTACATAATTTTCTATTCAGGAACAAACTCTAATATTACACCGTTGTGGACCAGCCTTAAAGGAAGTGTGTGTGTGTGTGTATGTGTGTGTGTGTGAGACTTACGATCCAGCCCGTTGACGTAGCGCACCGACACCTCGCAGTGGCCCCACACGGCGCTGACGATGGGATACAGTTTTTTGCCTTTGAGCCCCCGGAAGGCCACGCCCAGGTACTGGCCGTCCACCATGTAGCTCAGCGTGCCCTCGTCCATGTCCAGGATGACCGTCATGGAGTCCGGCAGTACAAACGACTCGTCGGGCTCCAGGAAGCTGGGGTAGGTGGGCGCCGACGAGGCGGCGGGCCGGTTCTTCCCGTCGTGGTAGAGTTTGTTGCGGCCCAGGTCCCACCCCCACGACTCGCCGTCGGTGCCCACCAGCGCCGTGTAGCCCACCGAGTGCAGCGAGGCCTCGGCGGTGGCCACGCCCACCACGGCGTGCGTCCCCCGCTGCCGGGCCGGCCAGTGGATCCTCCAGACGTGGAGCCCCCGGGTGTAGCCCAACCGGCCCCGGATGCAGTCGGTGCTCTGCGCCACCGGGTGGCGGTGGAAGGTCAGCTTGTCGTCCTCCTTAACGAAGATGTTGAGGGAGCGGTCGTCCGGGTTCCAGGCGTGCCGCAGCTGGACGTCGTGGCCCGCCGACGGCATGTCCAGCAGCAGGTCCAGCCGGGGGGGCCGGCAGAAGTCGGGTCCCCGCAGCTCGCGGCGCACCGGCCGGTACGAGGGCTCGCCGCGCACGTCCACAGACTTGATGCTGCCGGAGATCTTCTGACCCATGGCTGGTCGGTGGGCAGCGGGGGAGAGAGCGGGAGGGGTCGAGGGGAGGGAGGCGGACGGGCCGAGGGCGGTGATGAGGGAGCGCGCGGTCCTGGCGTTACCTCATGGGAGCGATGGACGCCGAGGCCGGGGTGCGAGGGTGCGGTTGGCCGCACGCCGAGGTCAGCCAGCAGGAAGCACAGGCCTGGAAGGCAGGAAGTGAGACATTTAGTGTCCAGTTTACATGGAAAATGGGAACATGGGAACACAACGATGATGTCATCGCCCTGCTGATGTCATCGCCCCGCTGTGCAATGGCAGCAAGGTGATGCACCCAAACTTCGTCCTCCTTCTTCCGTGTTGGCTTATTTGAAGACGGGAACATTCACCCTAATTATGAAAAACGTTGTCAGGCAGATGGATTGTCCACACCAGGCTTCCTTAAAAATATGGCAGTGCAAGATGGCAGCTAACTGGGACAAAGACCCTTGCTATATGAGAAGGACCAAGTCTTCTTCTCCTCCTTTAGGAGAGCCCCCATGAGGCCTGGCATAAGCACTACAACATTTTCAGTTGTTGTCAGTGGTTTGGTCTAATCGTCCAACGTATTGGGATGCGTCTTCATCTGTCCGCACTCGAAGAATCCCGTCTTTGTGTGAACAAGGCCCAAGTATCCAGTTGTACAGTTCAAAATGTACAGACCTGTACAGGCATAAACCAATAATCCACCCAACTATGCGTACATTATGCAAAGCAAATGAACAAAAGCACCCACTGCTTGCTAGAATCGACCTCCTAGTGCATACCAAGAGTGTCCTTCAAGATAAATGAATTAGCCTTGGTCTGTTTTTTCTGACTCCCCTACACTTCTTGGGATCGGACTCCCCGTCGTTCTACCGAGTACAGAGCAATGTGCAGCTGCTGACCAATCACAGCGGGCTTTATACAACTTCAAACATAAACTCTGATGAGCATAACACACGTACAGACCGCAAAACACGTAAATGTACTGTAAAACAAAATGGTTGAGTCAGGAGACAAGGAAGAAAACAAAAAGGAGCATGAAATCACAAGTTCTACAAATCATTGCTGGATGCAAAAACAACTCTGCAGACACCAATCGCACCTCTGGACCTCGTGGACGAAAAATCTGTTTGCAAAACACTATCGCATGACTCCGACCCATGAAAACCGATAAGCCCACTGCACTTACATATTAATTGATTTATACCAGGAACGGACAGCTAACGTCACAACAAATTAGTCCCCCTATCCAGCCATGGTCGGCTTACAAACAGTGAGGATTGTTGGTGCTGCCGTGCCGTTCCTCTCTCATGTCATTTTGCAGTGTTGTGTAATTTGATAAACTGCTGCTCGTTAAATGACCAACTTTGAGCTTGACCTTTGGCTCATCCTGCGTTTGTTCATGTAATATACAGAAGACAAACTTTTAGATAGATATATAACAGATACACATAGCAGTTACTGAGCTCTTTAGATAGTGTCATAGAAATCCAATTGATGTTGAACAACTGTGTTTGTTTCTTTGGCCAAGGACAAAATGTTTTCTTGTTTTTTTTTTGTTGTTGCGCTTTGTGTTTTGTTTTTTTGTTTTTTGTACGGAACCGCCATGTAAATCGTGACTGATTTCCAGAAAGTCTGTTCTGGGAGTTCTCCAACTGCTGTAAAGCACTGTCTATTTTGCATACTTTGTTTTACCCAGCCAAAACAAAAAGCCAAATACGGCAACTGCTTTCCTTTTCTCAGACTAAATTAATAATGAAAAAAATACTCAATTAACTTCTGTGTCAAGTCAAATTATACAATCCAAGACCTGAGGCTGTTTTTACTTGGCAGACAAAAAAGTAAACCTCTGGTCTGGATTTGTGTAAAACAACTGAACAAACTGCACAAATTAAAGATCAATTTAGAGAAAGACGCATTAAGTGTTATTGTGGGTCCGACTCCAGCAGCTTTCAGGATCTTACAGCACATATAGGGGTCGCAAATGTTGAATTCTTCTGCAGCTTAGCGTGGGCCAAGGAAGCTATTTTTACCTCAGTTTATTATGCAGCATCATTTCAGCGGACACAAACTAAGAATAATCGCTTCTTTTCACAGGCTCAACTTGGACACACACACACACACACACACACACACACACACACACACACACACACACACACACACACACACACACACACACACACACACACACACACACACACACACACACACACACACACACACACACACACACACACACACACACACACACAGAGCAGAATCCACAGCCAAACACTGCTCGCTCGGACTGGGAAGCGACATGAAAAGGGGGGATGCTGCTGGCGTGACAGCCGTTATTAGCATATCAAATATGCAGTCAGTGCTCGCACAAGGAACCCCAACACACACTTTGAAGTCTCAACGACGCAGTGTCAAGCAGCCTTTAAGTTGCACCGCAGCACTGAAACGGCAGCCGTGGTGCAGTGGCAGCGTGTTACGTTTTTTGTAATGCGCAGTGACAGTGATGGATGGTAAACAAGCTAAATTGGGGCTAATCTACTGGGAACATGCACACCGCTGCTGGAAATCCACGACAATGTGAGAGAAGTAAAACACGTAGCGGTGACGCGATGTTGTGACTCTGTTTCTACCATTTCCTGCAAAGGAGCCGTACCATGGCTGCACGTCATCAGCTCAGGTTCTCGTGTTGAGGATTAATGCCAGGAACAGTCTGAATAAAATGAAATGAATGTTTAAAAAAAAAAAAATGCACATAATCAATATGGGTTTCAATAATTGATGTTGATAGATATTCATGGATATTCATGGGTGTAATCATGCGCAGTCTTTGTTTGCATTTAAACTTGAATTGAAGTATAATTTTCAAACCAATATAACAGAGATATTGGGGCTATTTATCGTGATATCTCATCAGCCAATATCGATTGGATCAAAAATCAATCAGCCGCTTGATTGATCAGCCTGCCTCCGACTAAAACCGATAACATAAAATGGAGGAGTTATCCCGAAGTGTTCCTTCCTTCCTCTCTGCTTTAATCATTTAGATCGTTCCCTTTCTCCAGCTGAGCTTTTGAGAGATCGGCCACGATTCCGCCTCTTTCCAAATATAATACAACCAGACAGCACTTTGCTTTTAAAGCTCAAAGCAAGGAAAAAAAAAAAACACATCTGAAAACCTAACGGCGCCGCCTCTTTCAAGAAATCCTGACCCAGTTTCTTAAGGTAATCCAGACCCAGTTTTCAGCACCGACTAAACTTAATATCATGGAGCGAAAGGAACGTGCCTGCTCCGGGATGATAGAGCTTTAACTAAGAGAGAGAGCGAGACAGTGGGAGAGGCGGGTGCAAACATTGATGCTGGTCATGTTCAAGTACCAGGAAAAAGCTCTTGAGTTCAGAATTGCCTGTTAACTGGAACAAATTTGAGATTTAAAATGTTTTTTTTTGCAGTTTGAAGTTTCGCTCACGTGGCTCACAACAGAAATGATGCGGTGAAAAACCAAGAGACTTTATGGATTTTCCCACTCAGGTACGAATGAGATCACTGACGGTCTCGCCAAAGCGGCGCACCGGAGCCACGGAACGACCTCGCAGATCACGAGGACGACAACAAGAGGTCAAGGAACAAGAGGCGGCCCTGTGAGAGGCGTCTGGCCGTGAGAGCATTTCTCCGAACAGCCGGGGACAATTCTCGCACAGCGGTGCGAGCACGCAATCGCAGCGGCCGAGTCAAAGTGCGTCGTCCAAAAAAAATGAGGTCAGCACACAGTCGACGGGCCAAAATGGGCCGCAGCCAGGAGGAGCAGACGAGAAGAAGACGATAAAAAAAGATAATAAAGAGCCTGTGTTTACTGATGTCAGTAGCTCCGTAAGTTCCTGCTTGTGAGGATGAGGTGGGGTTGGAGGGGGGGGGAGGCCTGGCTGCACTTCCAGCTCTGACAGGAAAACAGCTGCTAGGTGGGAGGTGGTGGGATGAGAGGGAGGGAGCGATGGAGAGCCAGGCGGAGGGAAGGGAGGGGTAGGGAGCCACACACACACACACACACACACACACACACACACACACACACACACACACACACACACACACACACACACACACACACACACACACACACACACACACACACACACACACACACACACACACACACACACAGAGAGAAAGACGAAAGCGGCGTTTTTGAAATGTGCAGAACTCGGTAAATGAGCGAGTCACGAGCGGCGTTACGCAACAACAACAACAAGGTGTGCTTTCTCCTCTCGCATTATGCAGTTTAAAGAAGAATTCCAGCAGAGGCACCAGATATCATCCAAGTTCCCCCCCACCCCTGCCATCAGATGCCTCTGGTTGAGAGTTTTGAAAGTTCCTCCACCACCTTTGTGCTCAGAGGTCCGCCGCAATTCTCTGCTGTGGTTCTTTTTTGCCCCCCGCACCCCCCCTTCTAATCTTGTCTTGAATGGATGAAGGCTTTATTTCATACGTGCGTGAGTAAAACAAATATTTAAAAAAAAATTAACAAAAACAAAAGAACAGTTAAATCAGTCAAATAGAAATAACATTAACATAACATGTATGAAAAGGAGTAGGAAGAAGCATTTGCTTGAACAATGAACATAGTTGTTAATTTCCTGTACAACCTGTTTTTATTTTCCCCCCACATACAGTTAACCAACGCCAATAATGTGAAAATAAATAATCGTGTGTGAACTCTTGGGGAACTCTTCTCAGTTCTCCATTTGACCCCGAAGTGAGACTACAAGCCAGTGTGCAGATTGTTCTGTGACATAAGAGTCAGCTGTCAGTCACTTCCATTTTATTTACTTTCAATTTGAGCAGTGTCCGTGTCAGTGAACAGAAACACATTCACGGTCGCACCAGCCAGGCCCGTTTAGTGCAGTGTGGAGCGGACGTGCCTCTGCAGATTAATGGCTTAGCCGTGTTGATCTGCAGTGGGGAAAGCTGGACCGGTCCAGTGGAGAGTGAAGCCTGGTGCAAGTCACGGAACCTCTAGAAGAATTCAGCTTCATCGTTTGTGAACACGTTTACGTTTGTCTGAGATTGGAAATGAATTGTGTCGCGTTGCGAAGGGATGGAGTTTAATTTGAGGCAAGCTTTTTTTTTTAATTTCATACTATATTGCTTATAATTTTCATAGATAAGTTTAAAAGTGGAAGTTTAAAAATTGAAATTATGAATATTCCCCACATACAGCTTCACTGATCTACACTTATTAGTTATGTTCTGATTTGACAATTAAAATAAGGGGAAAATCCATCCACCTCATTTTATACAATAAATGGATGAAGAACTGACCAAAACAATGTGCTGCTTGACTTCATGGCCGTTTTTTGCAAATCACTGTAAAAAAAAATTTGCCAGCTACAGTTCAACACAAAAAAACAAACAAACAGTGCAAGCATGTTTGTAAACACTGTGACCACTGTGACCACTGGTGGCAGCAAAATCAGCCTGAGAGTAAAACCAGAGAAAAGGTCACGTTAGACTCGTTAGACTCATTTCGCCAGTGGGGTTTTTCCCCCTGATTTATTTATTTGTGGTCTTCCGATATATTTTCATTCTCATTGTGTGTGTCTTTTTGCCATCAACATAATGGGAATCTACGCTTCGCCACACTCAAGACGTCTCTCTTTTCTCTTGGCGGCTCCGGCACCATCCCCCTCTCGTTACCTGTGCATCTCCACTTCTCGTCCTTCTCCCCCGAGAGGCTGGAAAGCCCTCCCCTCACTTGTTAACCCTCCTCCCTTCAGCAAATGCACAAAAGGATTCCTCTCTGCATGCCTGCACTCTGGAGCTGAAGGAGTTTTATCGTTAGTGCAAAAATAATGATGGCTCAAACCAGCTCCGTGTAGATGAAGCAAACACACATCAATTCGTTTGGAAAGTTTGTCCAGACCTTCCGAGAAGCCGTAAACAGCAGGATCGAGGCAAAGCGGGAGCGCAGTGGAGACGGCGGGGTCGATCCAAAACAACATCAGCAGGCTGCTGCACTTTATTGATCAGATATCAATTCACATCTCCCAGCTATACTGCATTCTTGAGTTTGCTCTAGACTGTCGCAAATAGAGACAGTCTCAACGAGTGGATTGAAACCAGAGCTTAGCAGTTCACTCACTGTGTCCTCACCGTGGACTCGGGACACAGTGAGTGAGCTACAAACAAGCAAACAACACAACTTTCATTCGTTCACGTTTCCATGACATACAGGGCAAATTTTGCGCAAACCTTGTCAGCAAATGAATGAAGCTACACACGGATACGCTCAGCTAAACAAACAAATATCAGAAATCTGTGAGAGCAGCATGAACGCAATTCAACTGCAAATTACTGCCAATATAAATGTAAACTACAAAACACACCAAACCACCATTTCAGCCATAAACCTGCAACTCCACCGCGGTTGGAAATGAGGTATTTTTATCAAATTGAACAGCGTCCAAAAATGTAATAACCAAAAAAAAATCATAAAAACAAAAACAATTTTAGCACATCAACCTTAATGTCTGCTAAATGGGATAAATGGGAATGCAGCGGAAAGATCGAAGAGTCTGGTAGACCATCAGGCTCTCCGCCAGCTGCTGTACAGACGGGCGCACTTGTCTGAGCGACTTCCCGACCAAGTATGAACAGCAGTGTGACGCCTCCATGTCTCCGTTTACCTGCTGCAAGAGTCTTTTAGCAACCACACAGTGAAAGTGGGAGCGGGTGCCAACCCGCTCTGGGAACTTTATGCTACTGCACACGCACGCACAACCAACGGATATGGCTGCAGCTCTGTTGCAATGAAAGCTTCTGCACGACTTTGATGAAGACTTTTAACGGTGTGCAGTGAGGCAACGGAAAGGTGGGATCATCTTGTAAGACGGTGCAGCGATGGTTTCATTAGAACGTGTTACTGTATTGGACTGCACCTGGAGCCTTATGTGCTCTTGCAGTGTTATATTCGAGACTGCACAAACCAAGATCAAGACATGTTCAAGACGAGAGAGTATCGAGATCAAGACAAGACTGCACATATATCAAATATATATCAAATATATATCTTCTGCTATGAGCTGAAGAAATTGTGCCTCACGTGCAAACAACAAATATACATCGCTTGGTGATCACTACAATATTTTTCTGCTGGTGATCTGTGGTGGTGATGGACATAATGAAACCATACCCCAACCTCTCTCTTGGAGGTCGTTCTACACATCAGCTGTTTTTGGGTTGGACCCCACTGAAATATTCACCAGCTCCCTTCGATCGGTTTCTGTGGTTACAGGTGAGCCCGAGCCCGCTGGATCGGGTTTCTACAGATGGCTTACAGACGGCGAGGTGGCTCATTGAAAAATCAGCTTCAGTGCCCCCCCCCCCAACCGACCTCATCCTGTCCCCCATTGTGCAGGCCGGTGGTTTTCGCTTTCCAAACAAGAGGCGCATTTGCGCACTTGGTGAGGTCACTCTGGCCCTCGCTCACCGGTGAGCGAACGCAAAGTTTCCCTTCCGTCACTGCCAGCGTCTTCAGACGCCAAGCGCTCACCCAGTGAGCCTCTGAGTGTACGCAAGTGAAGCCAAACACAAACTAACGCGAAGCGAGGAGGAGCAAGAACGCTTGGCGGCATGCGTACAGTGGGTAAGCGTACCTTTTAATCCATGTCAGTCTCGGTGAGCAACGTGCATCGTGTCCAGACAAACTCGGCAAACACTCAGGCTCTGGAGGGATCCTGTGGAGAGAGGACACAGCGGTTTAACAAGGCTGCCGCTGAGACACCAGAGAAGCTGTCGGCACACCCGTGGCAGGTTCGATGAGCATTACGCTGCAGTTGTGAGAACATTGACTAATTGCACATTTTAAAGCTTACACACTGACTACTTAACCACACAACGGTGCACAGCGGTCCCAACAATGCAGAACGCTGCACTGTTAAGTGCTACCTGAGCACTCTTGTGTAATTTGTGAGTACGATTTGCAAGCCCGTGTTGACGTTGTATTTTGTTCGAGTAATAATGACACAGTGGCAGTGAAAATAAAGTCATGGTTATTACAGAAAAATGATCATTATTTGATTGATGATTGTTATTCACTGTTGTTTAATCATAAATACCAAACTTTTTTATGCGTAGTGCACAACGCTTCACCATAAACAAATCCATCTGTCGAGGGGGAAATCTCTTCAGGCCGCGATCCTGCCATTCATGAACGTATGTACGTCAGCCATAAATTCATGCAAATTGTCCTGTAGCCATGGCAACACTCTGTAAAAACAGGTGTTTTCTCGGATTGATAGGTGAAACACTGCTGAAAGGGACTGCAAGATGCTGCCTCTTCTGCCCATCTGTCTGGGATTTTATTACCCAGCCAGTGAAAATATGGACGCAACCCTTCGTCATCCTGCACCCACGAAACCATTTCAAAAAAATGTTGTGCCGCCCAAGAAAGCACACCTGAGAATCAGTTCAGGTCTCAGAGAGCCATTTACCAGACAGACGGTGGCACTTCAGCAGCCTCGGCGCCAGCGTTAACTCCTACAATCAATAACAAATTTCCTCCTTAAGAAAAGAAATACTGGGGTGCAGACAAGTCATTTCCAACCGGCTGTTTTTCCCCCACAAGTGGTACTCTCGTTCCAGAAAAAAAAAAAAAAAAAGGAGTCCTGCAAAAATCTGCAAGTTTTCAAACAAACTCTTTGCGTGCCGAAGTCAAATTATTCACAGTCTTGCAAAAAAAAAAAAAGGTTTCCGATCTCTAAAGAATGCAAATGAGGCACACAGTGTGCTGCCAGGTGCCGCGATTGTACTGCGAGAGACATCAGTGATTAACGGCCAGACTCTATTCTTTCCCTTCACACCGTTTTACACACAGAAAACACAAGCTAGGCAGCGGGCGTTATCGCGATAATTATGCACGCAAATGAGCAGTGAGGGGGAAAATGTTTGGCAAGTGCAGCGGGGCTGGATGGCTGCAGGGAGCCCTCGGAGAGCAGCAGAGTCAGATAATTATCTTGCCGTCTTTAAAAAGGCGCGGCGTCGCGCCGATTACACGCAAAGGCGCACTTTCAAGGAACACTGCACGCGTACAAAAAACACAAAAGGGCGAAGCAGGATACAGGTTAATCAAGTCGTCACTGTAACCGTTAAAAAGACTTGAATCGTTCACCGCGCGCCCACAACAGGTTTGTTTGCAGCAATAGTGAGTTGCAGGTGCAGCCAGAGGGACAACCGACTCGTTGGCTTAGGTCGGGGAAGCTTTTTCCAAATAATCAGCGGCACATACAGACTCCCAACTAACTCCGATCCAGGCGCTGATAGTGTGTGTGTGTGTGTGTGTGTGTGTGCGCGCCGTCCGACAGAGACAGCAGGATGGCTTACATTGGCTTACTTGCTGGCTTTCTCTCCAGCGCCCTCCCTTCACTCCTCACCACCTGTTCCCTCCCACTCTGCCCACGTGCACTTCCAGTAATGGCGAGCTGCTGCTGCTGCTGCTGCTGCTGCTATCATGGCTGCAAAAACTTTAACGACCCCCGCAAACTTTTGAGCAAACGCTCAACCGTTGAGGGAAAGTGGTCGGCCCAGTCATTGGTAAGGACTTCCTGTTTGTATTGAGCTGTGACTGCTCAACCATCATTCCATCACATCACTGGATAATTATTCATAATTATTCAGACTTAGAAGTATTTGTATTTGCATACAGTGGGGGATTTTTTTTGTCGTCGTCGAGAATGTCGTCGAGCTGAAGTTGTTGCCAGTGTTTTGGATCAACTGGCAACTTTTGGCGTCCCACTTCTTCAGTCGTCATGGCCACAACAGTTGTAGCGTAGATGAAAGAGCTGGTCGTGCATATTGACTTTGAGGTTTCAAAACACAGCATTATCAATGCGTGCATAGAGGAACTTGACTGAACACAATGGCTACATGACATGCAAACAATAAAGGCCACGGTTCTGCGTGGAGACATGTTAGGGCTGTACTTGACAACATTTCAAAGGATGAAGCCTTCAATTAACGGGTATTTCTTGGTGGATCAAATGATTATTTATCGGTCAAACGATCGAAAAACATGGTTAGAATCAGAAATGTCCCGATAGTAAACTCTGCTCTAACAATATACAACATATATAAATACAGAGAAACGTGTCACCACACCGCTTTGTCGTCCCCGTTTGATGTTTTGTATAAATGGTTGCCTTTGGTTTTGGATAATTACTAAATAAAGTGCATCCACTCACTCACGTAAGGCAGAAGACTGAACTTTCTGTTTCCGTCACTACAGAGTACAGCTGTACAAATTTCGCAGGAACCGTCTACTGGCTGGCAAAAACAACACTTTTAGTTCAGCATTCCTTCAGAAATGAAGGAGGAGGGAAGTCCGTCTATTCCTACCATGAAGTCCAAGTCTGTAAGAATCAGACACAAAGCTATTTAAACACAGGTCACAATAACAAGAGTCTCCCTACCAACTGCTCTCCTTTGGCATCTGGTTAGTTCAAGTGTTCAGGTGAACTTTCAACGGGCTACAGCGTCGCTCAGCTCACATGCTTTGGTTTAGAAGGAGCCGTTTGCTGGCTGTTGCTGCTGCTATGCTGTACGTTACAGTAGCATCTTTCAGTCGGAGCAGCAGCAGCCAGCCAGCACACGTCTCAGGCTGTTTGACTGATTGCGATCACAGCACTACAGTGTGCAATGTGCCACGGTGGCACAACTAAAGACGGCTCGGAACACCGTGTTGCAACATGTTAAAAATGTTACATGCTAAAAATGGCTGAAAAGCGGCAGACGTGGATATGGGAAATGTGGCAAAGCGTGTCTGACGCACAAGCCAGAGGCTGTAAACCGAGAGGGGAAACACTGTACTTTTCTCGTAGTGGGCCGCCACAAAGAATTTAACGTGAGGCAAACAGCGAAGTGGTGTTCTAAAGTGTTTCCCCCCCATACGTGTCTGTAAAATAAAAACATTAAGTTAAACATAAAATTAAAGCAAAGAAGTTGTGCAATTTGTTACCCAAACTACTACAAAAACACAACACAGCCATGCAAATAAATCAATAATAAACTACCATGATGTACCATGACACCTGTATAATGTTAAAAAATATAATAAGTAGACTACACAAAAGTATGAAACAACAACACTAAACTGCTGTCAGCTGAAGTGTATGCATCATAATTGCGATTTCAAATTGTACATCACCCCCGTGGGTCAGGAGGGCCATCGGATTCCAAGAGAGTACACAGGACATCTTAATTATTTATGCCAGAGTAGTCAAACAATAGCCGGGTGCACACGGCTGCTGAAAGCAGAGGTGGGGTTCTATGTTGCAGAAGGGAGCAGCACAATCCAATAACCGGATCAGGTTCTGATTCGGACGCAAGCGACTCACTGGACACCAAACACGTGTCACCGTTCTTAGTACGAGCTGATTTTTAATATCCTCTGTAAGTAGCCACGGATACTAATACAGTATGCATTAATCATTTCCTGTGGCCAGTAAGCTCTGTGCTCAGGCAGTTTTAGGGAACAATAATGTGCTCGTTAAGAATACAAGACTTTATTCTCACCAAACCCGTGGGTGGGTGGAATGATATTGTGTGTAGTGTGCTGTGTGGCAACATACACGACGTCTTGATTCATGGAATAAGCCCATCACGCCAAAGGACTTTTATACTGTTCACCTTTTTTATTTTTATTAACAATTTGTTGTTAGTTGAGTTGAACTTTGAGCGACAGTGGGCACCTTATGCTCTTTGCCAAGCTGCTAAGCACACAGCAGAACAGCATTTGTGGTTTGGCAGCAAACACTGTCCCACTGAAGGACCACTGTCATCAAGGCGTACACTACAACCACAATGGGGGGGGGGGGGGGGGGGGGGTTTGCACGATTGATTAATAGGGATCCACACCAAGATCTGCTAGTTTTTCAGCAAAGAATTAAAAAATATTGGGATGATCAAGTTTTCAATGGATTCAATCGACGGTTCCTATCCACTCCTCAGTCTGCGTCACCTCTTGGGCCAAATTGACTCTCATCAATCAACTCTGCTCCAAACACAATGCTACAAAACAACAGGGTCATATAACGCACTGTTTGATGATGCTAATGGAACTGAGCGCCAGTGAATGGCCACTTTCCGGGATAAAGCAAAGGTGAAATGTGAGGCAGGACGGAAGGGGGAAAATACCACGGTGTTCCTTGTTAGCATCCATCAGGATGACTGCAAAAACCACTAAGTAAACACATCGTCACTTTAACAAAAACACGAGTTTTCCTCAATGGTGGTAGAACCGGAAAAAAGAACATCAAGAAGAGCTTGGGCATACCAGTATAGAAACATGTGGGTGGATGCTTCTTCAAGAAGAGCACTTAACACTGCATCCTGCCTGCTTGGATGAGAAAGTTAAGCAGCCCTGGTTGCACGTCTCTCTCCAACACTCTCGGGCAGGGCACGAATGCTCCGACTGGAGAGCCGCAAGAGACGCGCTCATCGGCTCTCGTCGCTAACCTGGCACCGACAGGCAGTCGCGGCGCCGGCTGCCGTGCGTTAATCTATTCTGTTAACGCGCACGCCAGCAGAGAGATGATTAGGTCATGCTCTGAAAGGGTCGCTGGAAGCTGAAAAGAGGCATCGCGTCTCGTCTAATCAACGCAGACAAGCTCGAGTCAGTTCGTTGGCGCTGCGGCTCGGGAGTTTCTGCTGACGGTGTAAGCACAACGCGATCCTGTCACACAGTCAAAAAAAAAAGGGGCTCATAGGACCTGATGGAAAAGTTACCAGTGTTAAGTTGAGGTGAAGCTCTGCTCAACCACAGTCCTCGACAAACTGCAAGAGAGAATCAAGCCTACTAAGGCAATGAGACGCCATTGCAACACAATTAACTGCGTGTAAATTACTCTACTCTTATGTTAAAACATTGTTGTGTCGTGTTAATTACACGAGGACCGCCCCGCCGTAGCGCAACCCCAGCTCTGCTTTGACTACAGCTTCAAACTTGATGCAAATGCATCACGGCAAACAAAGAGGTCAACTGGCAACGCCCAAGAGTCATCATCCCCCAGAACGTGGAAAAAGATGAATAGATTATCACAGTTGAGGCATTTGAGAGCTGATTAAAATATTTTATCATAACCAGCCACAGTGATGAGATAAACTGCAAAGCTCTGACCAATTACACCCCCCCCCCCCCGCTCCGCTGCAAAAGCCACATTTAAAAAAAAAAAAAAAAAACAACTTTAAAAACCTACTCATCAGCTCAGCAAGTTGGGCTCTCCATCTCACCATCTGCTGCCCACCCACTCAAATGTCTCATAACACTTGATATGGACAGTAGGTTGCCAAAGCCCAGGGAGTGCAAAGCAGATGGTGTGGTGGTTACAGGCAGAGAGCATTTAGCCTTTGAACGGCAGGCACATCCCGAATCAGGAGTGACTGGAGTCAAACACTCCATTATTCATCTACTGCTTCTGTTGGGTTGAGGCTGCTTTGTCTGCTCACCTGGTGGACGCCGGACTGTTGAAGTTGAAAGAAGATCCCATGTTCCATGGAATCGTCTTTAATTTGAAATAATGAAAAGTCAATGGAACCTCACATCAAAGCATAAAGCCATCTGGTATACTTTAATATTTTTGTTTTGCTAATAAACTCGGTAGAATGCGATCAAATCCACCCTTTGTTCACTTTGCCATTAACACTTTCCAAAAACGAAGTTCTGGGAAGTATCCTTTGTGATGTCACAAACGGCGATCCCTCCTCTAACA
This sequence comes from Nelusetta ayraudi, assembly GCF_046127955.1. Lineage (NCBI taxonomy): Eukaryota > Metazoa > Chordata > Actinopteri > Tetraodontiformes > Monacanthidae > Nelusetta > Nelusetta ayraudi. The sequence goes on along the minus strand of NW_027466098.1, from coordinate 18,489,101 downwards.
ACAAAGCAAGCAACAAAAAAAAAACCAAAACAAAACCCGCGCGTTTATTTTTCTAGCGTAATGGGCGCTGCTGTTTTCAAGAGGTCCTCGGTAATTTACTAGCTTACTAACTCCAGCCGCCTCCGCTGGACGCCAGGAAGAACGCAAAGACACGACAATAAGTGTTACGTTGAAGGTATTCAAGTTGGAGGGGAAACTACCAGATGTGGTGGAACACAATCGGGGGTGGGTGGGGGGGATATTTCCGTGTGTGTGTGCGCGCGCGCGTGTGTAGTTTTCAGCTGTTTTACGGACCACGGCGGTTCTCAAAACTACGGTTGTGTCCATACCAGACGAAAGTGTCACGTTCTGTGAAAACACAGCAGCATGACAACAATCAACGTGACCGACGCGAATGAAGTCGAAAAGCTTTCCCACGTAACCGGGGTGTGAAGGGAAGTGTCGGCTCCGTCGTCACGAGCGGCGGAAAGTTTGGACACAGGAGTTTCCCGGTTGTCGCAATACAGGATAGAGAACGGTGGTGGTGGGGGGGGGGGGGGACACACACACACAACACGTTTTACTTTGAACATTTGCGCAAACAACGTACTGCTGTTGCGGCTCGAAGTTGAACAAAGAAAGAAAAGAGCCGACGAGTTACCTCGTAGTCCCGGTCACAATACCTTTTGGAGAAAAGCGACGCGACGAAGCTTCCACGACGTCAACTTTCCTTCTTTGCTTTGACCAAAAAAATAAAAAATAAAAAATACACACACAATCCGTCAGCTTTTAAAAACTGTGTGGCAGCGCGCGGCAATGGTATATTCGCGGAGTGAATATAACAAACGAGCTAAGGAACGGCGCATTAAAAAAAAAAAAAAAAAAACACTGCCACCACTTTGTTCAGGTCTGTCCGCGCTGCCGAAGTGGAAGGACACTTCACACGCAACGGGCGGCTCTCTTTGTTCCCCCTGCCAGCAGCAGCCTGCTCGGTGGATATCATCACGGTTCATGTGTCCCCGGCCGCCGCTGATTGGCTGAGAGAGTTGGGATCAACGGAAGGTGACTGGCGGAGAGTTAGTGGTAGCGGCGGAATGCGTTTCCGGTTAGGACGTCTAAGAGGCACTACTTTCGCCACCTTTGCGCTTCAGTTTTTTTTTTCTAAATGAACGAGCAGACCAACAGAAAAGGCGTGTGCGTTGGGGTTTGCTCTTCGCTTTTGTGTGAAATAGCGGCGTTTTGCCACTGAAAGATACGGTTTGTTTGTTTACAGTCCGTTCGTTTTATTTCGAAAGAACGCCCCCGGTTCAGCGCCGTGGTTAATTTCGATGTTTCGATATTTGACACCCACTCACGCCAGATCCTTAGGAGTTCGTCCGTAACCGGGGCTTTGCACTGGAGTACCGAAAATGGGATATCATACATACAGACATACATACATACATACATGGCTCATTACATAAGCAGCACAGCCATATGATAAAATTAGTCGATTACAATTCGGAAAACTAATGTGAATACATACATAACTGTTGGCGTCATAACATGCCACAATTAACGTTTCGTCTCTCTCCCTCTCTCTCTCTTTTTTTTCCTCACACACACACACACACAGTTGTTTTTCTCGAGCTTGTTTATGGCCTTAGTTGGTTCATGTGAATGCATGAAAAATCTGTTACTCGGAACCTTTGCTCTCCCCTCCACCCACCTCTTCAACACTGTCTCAACACAACAAACAGGGTGAATGGATGCTACTGAAAGCCAATAAGAACTTAGTCACCTGCCGTGGTTAACCTAATATAAAATTAAAATACGAACAAAACAATTGTTTTGCAGCAATATCTATTGAAAGTGAGATACATTGCTTTGGTGTCTATGTGCAACATTACAAGTAATTTAACAGTTTGAAACCTCTAAAATTATTTAACGATGTTTAAAGTCGTTTAAAGGTCATCTTGTGTGTGTTTTTTATACTCTAGTCAAATTAACAATTATAATGGAATGGTCAAAGGCCCACGTGTTGGATGCAGTACCATCTAGTGGTGACAGAGCGTATTTGTGACAAATGTTTAGATATGGATGGCCATGTTGTCACGTTTGGCCGCACCTTTGAAAGAAATCAAGTTAAACATACAAATTACACAGGAGAAAATACATTTTTGGTAAACCCAGTTTTCGGATGTAGCACAATCTATATGATACAGAAAAATTCTAACATTTTGGGCATATGCATTGTGGCACACAAAAGCATTCAAAATCAGAACAACACACAAAGAACACACAGATTTGCTTTAAATATGTAACTAAAAATGGATGCATATAAATGTTTGCTTGCCCACGGAGGAGGTTGAGGTGTTTGTACTTATTAACCAAAATCTTACAATAAAGAATCCATGAGAAGACAGCACAATTATTGCTACATCATCATAGTGCAATGTGCTGCAGGGTCATCGGCATGACCACGCCCCTACACAGTGAGGTAAACAGTGGCGGAGACGAGCAGTGACCACAGTTGTGATCTCATCTTAAGAAACAGGTCATGATGAGAGTAATGAGAAGATGACTCTATTTCTGTCTCACCTAAACATATGCAAGTGGCCAAGATTGGATCAGACCCATTGTGGAAGAAGTGGACTATCAGTCTGTGAGCCAGCTGGCCTCAAATCAATGTCAAGGAAAACCAGGGGTAAATGACGCTGATGGGTTGGACAAAGAAGATCTTGCTTGTCTGACCCTTTTCCGTGAACCATTCGGGAAGCCGTTTAACAAAGTCATAAAAAAAAAACACCTCTGTAATTCTCCTGTCCTACTTCTCAACAATGAGATCCCAGTCAATATCCCTCACGTGTCTGCCGGGGAAATGGATCGGTAAGGTCAGCTTGTGGTTGACCTAGTTTTGACTGGTGAAATGACCCATATATCTCTTCTGCTGCTGTCTCCATATCATAAAGTCATAAGAGAAGGACTTAGAGCTGCCCTGCACCGTGTGTGTACATGCGTTAGTGTGTCTGTGCGGTAGATTATGTGTTGCGTAAAAGCATACTTTTGTGCCAATCGATTCTTTGCGAAGGAGGTACTGAATTAAACGCTGCGTGCGTGCCTGTCAGCCTCTGCTGTTCTAACCGACACAAACCCAATCGTCCTTCAAGTCCTACGCAATTTGCATCAAATGTCCCCCCCCCCCCTCTCTGTCTTTCATTATATCATCAGCCTCACTTCCTCTCCAATCTATCCCTCTTCCTCTTCCCTCTCTGCCTCTTTTTTTTCCCTCTCCGCCATTTGTCTCGGTCGATCCGTCACCTCTCCATCCAACAAGTTTTTCTTCTTCTCTTCCATCTCTGAACTCGCCTCAAAAGTAGAGCCGCATGTTATTGAACAAGACCGAGCCGGGATAGTTTGTTCAAGCTTTGGCTGAACTTCCCTTCACTTTCACTGCCCATATGTTGGCGATTTGTACATCTTTCTGTGTGTGTGTGCCACAGAGAGATGCCCCTGGATTCACCCGAACCAGTGTGGCTTTTGCAGCCGAAGGGAGGATCTGTCGACGCCAGCCAGTGCTATGTGTGCGTAGCTCATGTGCTTTATAATTGGGTTTGAAGTGAAAATTTAATCCAAATTCTCCAGATGGTGTACAAATGTCCATTGTTTGATTTCCATTTTTGCAAGATGGTCCACGACTTCAGCACTGAGGGAGAAACTGTTAGTGCTTCCCCGACCTGTGGTCTTTGGCTGACTCATCTGCTGCACTCTCTGTTGATCATATTGTCACTGTTGTTTGGAATTTCGGGGGCTTCTTTACTTTGGATACTTTGTTGCAAGAAGTTCAGGAGGAGTTTTTTTTTATTTTTTTATGCCGGATTGGATTTTACTCCACATTAACTAAAGCTGCTTCCTCTGGTGTTGGGAGGGGACCTATGAGGGCAGGGGTCCCTGCAGGTTCTCCGAAATGAGAAGTCACATTGGTGGAAGAGGAAATTGGAAGGTGTGCAGAGCGACAGGCTGCAGAAAAACGATTCAAAAGCAAGAGAGATTAAAAAAAAAAAACTTTATATGTATTAAGTTTAATCTTTAAATAAAATTCAACAAAATCCCATCAGAGGAAATATAAAAGAACATTTTTTGCTCGCTCTTCCTGTGCTTTTTTTTTTTCTTCTTTTTGCTGTAGCAAGCTGTGATTCAGAGGTAAACAAGGTGCAGCCAGGGCCTCTGCGTGGCTCCCATCAGCTTTTTCTCCTTCTTCCACACTGGCTCCCCAGTGCTCAAATTAAAAGTGAGGCACAACCAACACCCCAAGGCATTCGGTATTATTCTGAGAACACTGACGCGCTGCTGGCAAGAGTGCGGAGCCTGTTTTGGGAACACATTCCTCTCCCTCAGTCTGACACAGAATGAATATGTTCAATGTCTGACACAGGCTTGGTCCTGCTGGAACTAATGTGATGATGCTGCTCAGGCCAGGAAAAGAGCTGTAAATTAGGTGGGTATGTTTTTTTTTTTTCTTCTTCTCATTGAGAGCTGTTTCCTCTCTGGCATCTTTTCTGACAGTCAATCCATCATGTTTGATTTCCTTATGAATAATTTGGCAAGATCCATAAGCCGTACCTCATGGTACCCTAAAAGGTGCAGATAAGATGTAACACAGGCAGCTAAATTCCTTTTATTTGTATTCTTGAAGAATGATGAATAAATAAGAAATATACACCGTGGTTTGAATGCATTTTTGCACCAACTGATGGTGATGGTGAGGGAACAGAGGAAGCTGCGGCCGCCAACAGCGCCACCTGGTGGTTAAGGCTTACAAAAAGACACCAGCCAATGTGGTGCCAACCCTGGCCCTCTTGCTTATTGTAGTTTACATTTTTATATTTTCCACCATAATTTCAGGATTTAATATACATTCATTCGTTCATCTTCTATACCCGCTTATTCCTATTCAGGGTCACGGGGGTCTGCTGGAGCCTATCCCAGCTGTCTGAGGGCAAAGGCAGGGTGACACCCTGGACAAGTCGCCAGTTCATAGCAGGGCCACAATTTAATATACACATTTTGAAAATATTGATGGCATCACATACATCTTTAAAGTAGGGACATTCTGCATAAGTTCCTGTGTTGTCAACTTGGTTGGCCAGATGGAATGTTTCCTTAACACTTTGCTTTTTCTTCAAACTGAAACGTCCAATTCAGCTAATCAACAACAAACCTTGATTCATTATGTTGAAAGTGTGATAGTAAACACAAGAACATTAAAGAATGTTTCTGATGGAAGTCCTGTGCTTAAAAAAATAGGCAAAACTTCTGAGAGACCCTGCACACCATAACAGGACTACTTAGGTCGGAGGAACATTTCAAGACGTTGACCTATTGCATTTTTTTCTTTTATTGACTTTGTGTTTAAAAAAACCCAAACCGGGTACGGTGAGAAGAACAGGGGCAGAATGCAGAGACAGAGCCGCACTCGCAGCAGACTCACAACGAGGAATAAAACACAGGACGCTGGGAGAAGGCAACAATTTATTTTAAAAATATAAAAACACTGTTTGCAGGTCTTTCTTCTCAATGCACATGAACACACACACACACACACACTCATGTGAGTTGAATATGACATGGGATTGTCATCTAAGCAAGGACACACACACACACACACACACACACACACACACACACACACACACACACACACACACACACACACACACACACACACACACACACACACACACACACACACACACACACACACACACTCTCGCGCTCTCTTACTGGCACAGTGCAACCATGTGGGTGCAACATAACCATGGGATGCAGGGAAACAGTGTGTCATAGGATAAAACTGACAAGAGACGGAAATTAACACAAGGTTAAAGGGTAAATTCACCCAAAACAAGAGCGGAAATGGGTTATGTTGACCGTCTGAACTACAGTAAACCCACACTGTGTGCATAGTCCTTCATGTTTCGAAACCAAGTGTCGCTAGCACCATGACAGACAACCATCCTGACACTTGTAGCAGCAACAGAGGTCACCCCTGGGTGTCTCACAACATTGAGTTGATGGTACCGGATTCCGGAGGGAAGCAGAGCATCTGAAGCAGGTGTTTTTTTTTTTTTTTAAACCCTTTTTTGTACTGGAGCACAAAGAGGCTGGGGAAAGCTAGCTTAATCCCTTCCACAGTAGCTGGGCATGCTAACGGCCACGCAGAAGAGTACTCTGCCCTGTTGAACCACTTACAAGTGTTTGAATAAGTTGTAAGTGAAGGTTCAGAGTACACCGGAGCACTGGTAGTAGCTCATGCTGTTAATGTAGGATGGTAACCGTGCATCGTTGCAAGAATCATGGGGAAAACAGCATAGCCTCAAACCTGCAGGTTTGCAATGAGTATCAGCACTGAATATTTCGTGTGACTTCAGGTGTAACTGCAGTTAACAGTCACATGAGATGCTTTTGTCCTTTTTTACCTCTTTGAGATGTGACATGAATTGGAAAATAAGGTTAAAAGGAAAGGGCGGAGGGTTACCTTAACACGCAAAGGTTCCAGAAAAGACGAGTAAAGCAAAAGAAAAAAGTTGCCTTGCTTTTAACCGGTTAAAAGACACAACACTTTGCTGAAACAACAACAGGGGGAGGTGGTTGACAAAGCTATTCTTTATACTGGACTGCGGTTAGTCGGTGTGTTTGTGAAGAGCAAACTGCTGGGCCGCTGTCTCCACACACTGGCTAAGCTGTACAAGGTTGTAGAGTAAACTTCCCAGCCTGGGGGAGGGGAAGGCGGATTCACAGACTACGGAGATGGTCACTTTGAGTCAGTCAAGTGCCATCATGACATTAGACACACAATATTTATTTTCAATGCCTTCATATGTAAATATATATATGTCAGTATTAAATATTTGTTAACAATATTTACGATCAGTTTGCGGTACGACAGTCAGTGTTAAGACTTCCTTGACTTTGGTCAAGTTACTCCATGTTTGTTTCTTCTATTCCAGTATTTAAAAAGGATTATATGCTTTTTTTAGGTTCACCTCAAACTCTTGCAACCTATTTGACCAAATGTTTCATGTTTTTTTTTTTAGTATGTCAATAATTCTTTAGCTTTTTAGCTGACAGCGACACAGCTATATGCGTGTTAATTTCTGCGCTGTGACAAAGGCTTAAAATGAAACATTCTTTAAGGGCACCTAAATCACACAGTACCAATGTAAAACTTTACATTTTTTTTTTCTCTGACCACCGTGCTTTTCTCTGACCATCCGCCTATGTCTTGTGTTTCAACCCTTCACTCGTATGTTAGACCAACCTTTAAGCTAATAGAATGTTCAAAAGTGACCTTCAGTAAAGTGACAAGAACAATCAAAAAACACTAAGGGGGGGTTTCTATCCACAAGGCAGTTCTCTTTCATTAGTTAAAAGGAAGAATTATACTACACTCCAGGTTCTTCCTTCAGGCGTCCAACCTCAGATACCAGATTGAACAAATTGAACCGAAAAGGACGAAAGGATTAAATTTAAACAAACAAAAACAGGAGGCGTCTTTTCTCTTTGCCACTTCTAGACCCAAATGCCAACAGCAACGTGAGGAACATCTGAGTGTTCCTGCTCTCTTGACAAAAAAATCTGCTGGTCCCGCCGTCTGGGTCTCTGTGCACAGTCGCTCCATTTGCTCTCTGGACAGGGGGCTGGTTTGCATCTAAGAGCTAGGTGCAGGGTGGCGGGGGCAGGGGGCTTAACCACTCAGGAGGTAGACAACCAGCTCGTAGGTGCACATCATGATGGCGGTGTTGGGGATCTGCCGGACCAGGTGGGTGGTGAGGCCGCGGTACAGGGCCCGGTAGCCCTCCTCCTTGGGCACTGTTCTCAGAGTCTGAAAGAAGGACGTGTACTTGGTGCCCTCCTCCCGTAACCTGGTCCGGATCACTTCTGTAGAGCAAAACATTACAAGCAAACGGTTAAGGAATCCGACGATTTTTTTATCTTTGGGCGCACAAAACTAAAACTAAAAACCTCACCATGAGGGTAAGCGATGGATGTGGCACAGGTCTTGGAGGTGGCAGCGGCGAGCATCATCCCCGCAAAGTCCGCCGCATCCTTCGAAACCTCCTCTTCCTCGTTCGCGTTCGGTGGGGCTTTGGCCTCCAGGAGTCGACGCTTGATGCTTTCATAGATCACAAAGTGGATCACAGTCTCTGAGATGCCGGCGTAGGACGCCGACATGCCCCTGTAGAAGCCACGCAGGCCGTCCGCCTGGTACACCCGCCGCGTGCACTCGAAGGCGCTCATCCTTTCCTCGCCTCGATTCCTGAGCAGCGTCGGATTTGGGTCAAAATCAAAGACAAACACTAGAAAATGTGACAACTGCAGCTCCTTCGGTGACGTTGACGCACAAAGCGCTGCTTTTCAGTCCCATTTACCTGGCGTCCAACTGTAGTCTGGTCTTTATAAGCCATATTGGATTGGTCACTGTGATGGCTGTAAAACCTGTGGAGGAGAAAAAAAGCCTCCAGCATTACACTTTGTTCAAAATCTCACAGTACTACTGTCAAGCTGCCAGTGGTGCAATTAACAGCCCCAAAACTCTAAAATTCTAATTCAGAGGTCAAACTTCTTTAAGCTGCGTTTATGCGGGTAAGAAAAAAAAATAAAAATGATTAACCCTTACAAATTTTTGTTTTAATTTAAATGTACAGCCACAAAGGCAGCTTAGATAAGGAGAGCTAGCCTCCTTGACTAAAAGTGCGCTAAGAGGGGAGCAACTGCCATTACACAAAAAAACAAACAAAAAAAAACAACTTGAAAAACATGCAAACAGCTATTTAAAACAACCTCCTTTTTATGCATTGACCTAGAGGGAGCAGTGGACAGACAGGCAGAGAGAGAGAGAGAGAGAGAGAGAAGAAACCAGAGGAAAACAAAGAAGCACAGATCTGTGGTGAGTACTCACGCAGACCCAAGTAACTCCTCACAGATGCAGCTAGAGACCCCTGGTGGTGTGGGGGTCTCATGCCCTTGCGAGAGGAGAGCTATGGTAGAGTTTAAGCCTAAAACAGACACAGGCTCGTGTGTAGCAAAATGACCAGCATGCAACCATTACACGTCCCCATTCCCCCAACTCATACCACAGAACGTAACCCACCACATCCTAATCTGAAATGACCGTCCCCAACCAGGAGAGCGGAAGGGAGAGAACACAGCTGAGGTCTGGTTCAGTCTCTTTAAAAAAAGGAAAACAAAAAAAGGGAAATATGACCTGCTAAGAGCAGAAAGCAGTTAAATTGTGAATGGTGGAGGCAAAGGTTTTGGGCTGAGACGCCGACCCCTGATCCTGGAATCACTTCCGACAGCAAGTACGTCCATCGTCGTGCGGAACAGAAGCAAAGTAACGGGGAGTGCGACTGTACAGCACTGTTACTGTGTCGTCAGCGTCTCATCACGGTCAGGTTTAACCCTTCAAAGTGTGATAAATGATGACCTTGACTGGCTGGCCGAGGGATCCGAGTCGCAGTGTACAGTGTGCGGCGAGTGGTGCAGACGCAGACTCGGCTCGGCTGCCGTTTGGCTGAACTGACTGAGCAGGCGTGGTGATGAGGTTGAAAGAACTGGAGTGGCGCAGGAGGAAACCTTTGGCAGAGTGCTGCAATAGTGAGACAGCATCAATAGCCTGCTCACATTAACAAGCTTTGTAATTAAGGTTGTAGCGTCACATTAACTGAAGCATCAACATTAAATGCGTGAGTAGAGAAGAGAAGATTAGATTAGATTAGCTTGAACTTTATTGATCCCAAATTGAGAAACTACACGAGAGTTGACTGTTGCTTTAGAAAGGGAGAGGGAGGAGCCTTCAGGATCCAACATGACCAACTGATTTGTGTGTGTGTGTGTGTGTGTGTGTGTGTGTGTGTGTGTGTGTTTCTATCCACAATATACATGACAGCCTTCATTTTAGAATACAAAGAAGCTGCTTGCCTCATTAATATGAATTAAATTTTTTTTTTTTAAATCTAGAGCTGCAGAAAACATCATGATGAGCGTACTGCTCATTACAGTAAACAAGAACGCTCTGTTAAAAGGTCTTCTGTCAGAACACTGCCCATCATTTATGGGGTCCACACAACAACGAGTGAAAGCTTTATTTCTAGAAAGGACTTCAGGCCACCATTAATACAAAAAAGATACATGAAGTGAAACGAGAATATTTGATCAAATATAACATTACTAAAAAAAATATTGCACACAAGTTAAATAAAGACAGGATTTAATCCACCACCGGTGAAAACTCGCCCAAACTGTGATTGGATGACCGTTGCCTTTGCTTCCAGCTAAGCCCCGTCCATTAAAAACTAAAAAAATTCCTTGCGAGCACTGAGTGGATGTATAGTTACCTGCCATTCCTGCTGATGCCATGTGTACCTGTGTGGAGTCTGGTTCGAACACACCATTTAGCTTCTCTTTTGCAGTGGAGTAAGCAGCAAAGTAGATCGCCCTGGCAGAAGACACAAGAGCTCAACACCCGTGTATACAAGGTGCAGCAGCTTTTCTACCGCCATCATATCATTCTTCAGCGTCATTAATCCCAAGCAGTGTTGTGCTCCAGGCCACATAAATGGTTGGCTAATTGCACAGCATTTGGAAAACTAAACAAAACGGTAGTTGTGTGGAGCTTATTGAGCTTAAAAAAAATTCCCGGAAGAGAAAAGCTGCCAGTATGAACAGCAACTTCAGCAAATGAGCCTGGTCGGACAGAGAGACCAGTCAGTGCAAAAGCACACGTCTTATGTTTGTTTTCTCCAATTAGTAGAGGTCCAAATCACTGTGACTATAATGGGATATATATATATATATATATATATATATATATACATATATATATATATATATATGTATGTGAATTGTTTGTCCTCTTTCGGCAGCCCAACACTCGTTCAGACTTGCTTTTAAACTCAACCATCAAATGTGCTTCATTAGACAGTTAATGATGCTTGGAGCTCATTAGTCACATGCTGTTTTGAAAATGCGCAGTCACAGTTTAGAGCTGCTGGAACGCATCACCGGCGACTTGTTTCATATGCTAACAAAACACTTCACATGTGCCAAGCACAAGCACCAGCCTACTGGTGATCAGCAGATGTGCAACGCCATTAGGCTCCTCTCTGATTCTGCCATGACAGCTAATTAATGACACCGGCGGTGCAAAGTTGTCGCCCAGCTGATGCCACTAATGGGGTTTCCATGACAATAAAATAGTGTTTTCAAAATGCTGCAGCTGTTACCGCGTCTTATGAGAGGGTCGGTGATGAATGAGACCTGCAGCCCTAATAACACCTTTGGCACCTGCTAACCTCACGGAAGGCCTAACGGTTACACACATTTTTAAAGTTGACACATTTTTGGTACACTTAAAATACGCTTTAAGTGTGTGTTATATTGTGCATAATGCATTCTTTTCGTTGGGTATGACTTTATATATATATATATATGTATATATATATATATATATATATATATATATATATATATATATATATATATATATATATATGTATATATATATATGTATATATATATATATATATATACATATATATATATATATATATACATATATATATATATATGTATATATGTACAAACCGCAAACCATTTATACTCAAAAGAATGTCAACGACTCAAGTAGAGCTTACCTGGAAGGCGCCACACCCACCAAGTTTGGCCCCAGACCTCTGAAGAGAGAACGAGGTCCTTCTTTCTCCAAAATCAACCTGTGGACCGAACAGGTTGAAATTTCATTGCGTATCCAGTTTAAGGACGTTCTTCAGCAAATATGCACTTAAGAGCTTGTTGTTTGCATTGCACAAATACTGAACCACTGGTCAAGGTTTCTTCGTTTTAAATAACGATCAGGTTTTTCCAGAGCATTCAACCAATATGGCTGTCTCTTTAACAACCTTCTAAACATTTTGGTTTATCATCCAGTTTAGTGTGCAACATTGCCCTTTTAACAAGCCCAGACTTTAGCACTGATTATACATATGGCAAGGATACTTGATTTAAAACATGAGGAGGAGAAGAAACGTCATATTGATTTAATGATTTGGAAATGTTGAGCGAGTCTGTACAAGTCATCAGACAAATGTGAAACACCTACTTGAGACAGTGAAGAGGGCCCGGCGGCGACACACGGGCCACACTGGCTGCATTGACGGTATTGAGCTGAACCTCAGATACGTATAGTGTGACGGAGGACGACTGCAGACGGGTCTTCACTACTTCCAGCGGGCAGGTCAATATAGCTCCAACCGTTCCCCCACATCTAAATTAAAAGACAGACGGGCTGAAGGTCACACAGAAAAACTTGACAGCATTACCAGGACGCAAGAGCTGGAACCGCAGCTTTTCACACCCAATGACTAGTCCTGTGACACAGAGTGTCTTTGTTTTTGCTTTTTTGGCCATTATTAAACTGGCATATGATGCGGTTGCAGGAATTTTAACAATCTATGGTATGGGTCACACACACACACACACACACACACACACACACACACACACACACACACACACACACACACACACACACACAAAAACAAACAAAAAAACATCGCACAATGAGGTATATGAGAGAACATAAGGAATGTTGGTGTCTGTTGAAGAAGAAAATCAGTCTGCAAAACGCATTGTCTGCTAGAACAGACAACTGCGTTAATCAAGTCACGTGGCTGATACCATCGGGTGTTGATTTGCGGCAAGTACTTGCTGAACATCAGCATAATACAGCACAATACTTGATTTGAACTGTCAGTAGTTTTCTTGTTCTCACTGACCGATGCATGTTTTAGCAAGAATGTGACGCAGGGCCGGTAATTAGGGCCAGTGACACTTATCATGCGTTCACCATCTTTCCAACCCAGCTTTTCATTCTGCGTGGAGTGGAAAAATTGACAAACCCATTTTCAGTGGAACGAAAAGATAGAAGATAAGATATACATATATATATATATGTATTTTTTTTTTTTTCCCCCACAAATTTTTGTTTGTCTGTTTACTTTAGCAGAACAAGGCCAGATAATTTATCAAAAGTTGGGGCTGATTTTCATCTGCAAACGAGAGGAGAAGAAAAAAATCAAAACAAACTCTACTGCTAATATACCCACTTAGCACTTAGGGGTCGGGTTGTTTATTTACGTTGACCTTAAAGAACACACACACACACACACACACACACACACACACACACACACACACACACACACACACACACACACACACACACACACACACGGCCAAATAGAGGAAAAAAACGCTACTGGAGGAAAAACACGGATGCAATTTTTTATGGCCCGATATGACACATACCCGATCTCATTTTACGCAGCTTATGTAAGCCATTTGTAGATAATCGGAACGTATGGGATCACGAATTTTTTTTTTTTTTTCCACGGCCACCGTCAGAGCGATAATTCAGAGTCCAACCGAGTCGTGGCACACTGCCGGAATGCGGGACGAGATAAGCCACCGCCGTGTTGTGACGTTCGAACGTCGCATCAATCGCAACCGTCGAATTCCTGACCCGCTCGCGGCTCTTCGATAAACGTGTTTTGACGCGCCGACGAAAGTGGCAAGCGAACATGACACGCTCACGTTTCATCCACCGGTACAAAGCCCAAACGACCCGAAGCTCGCACGGTGCGACCCAAACACGGAGCCGTGCGGCGATGACACATCAACCCCTATTAATTTCACGCAGCGGATTGTCATTGGAACTCGTGACATTGAGCGAGCCGCTCGGAATGACAAGACCCAGCTGCCATGTGGACACGCTGCTGCACTTCCACGACGTCAAAGCAAATCGATCAGTGATCAGCGCATAGGCGACGTGACATCTCGTCTCGCCCCCATCTGGCTAGCAACAACAGTTAGCACCGGGGAGGAGGAGGCTAACTAGCCGGGAAATGTAAAGATGTAGATACTCACCCTCCAGCAAACAGGTGAACTATGGTGTCTCGTTGACTCATTATGTATCATATTCGGGAGCCGTCCACGGGGAACCAACACCAGGGGACAATGGGGCGGGAACCGGGAGGAACGACCCCAGTCCTCGTTGCGGCGGATGCACGGCGCCTCTGTTGTGGTAGAGGTCAGATGCGGGGAGAAAAAACGACGATATGTAACGGCTAAAGGAGCTAGCCCCAGTTAGCTCGGGAAGCTAACAGTCTTCCGTGGCCGCGAAAAGGTGGACGTCACGGCGACAGTTGTGCATCTCCCTCGGCATACTCCACCATGCTGTGGTCAGGCCTAGGCAACGCTGAATAATTGCTCTCTTGCAAACACCAACGCGACCACCGGGGAGTTGCTCGGCCTCATTCGCGTTGCCGTGCCCAGCCCCGTGTAAGCCGTGTCGATCAGCTTCCACCAATGTTTATTGCCGAATGGGAAACTGCAAACAGAGGCGCTGATTGGTCGACGCGCCCTGTAAGCCCGCCCCGTCACTACTCCTTCACGTGATACTGCTTTTATTTTGAAGGGCAGGAGTCGAGTTGTCTCGGCCAAGAAGAAGGTGTCTGCGACAGAAATGTACGCACAGCTGACGCAATAGTCTTGGCATAGGTTCAGATATGGTTCATACGAGAGTTAATGACACAATGTGGTGATCGCAGGAGGGATTCTAATTGCTGTCAGGCTTACATAACTGCAGGAGTGGCCTTGCTTAACAATCCCATCAAGTACACATACTATTTTTGCTATCACAGAGCCCTCGAAAAAATAGAATGATTTTACCAGTTGGAGGTCAACTGCTTGCAATTACATATTTGTGGATGCACGGCCTTTTAAAACTTGCTGATGTTGGAGGTGGAACGCTGCAGTGCAAAGTGAACGCAACTGTCTTGCACAAAGGAATTCTTTTGTACACGGACACGCCACGGTTTGAAAGGTGCCCGGTGAAAAATCAGGTTCTCAGGGAAAGTGCACTGTATAATAACGTGCGTTTTGGGCTGTGCAAACAATGAGTCACAGTGTCAGTTCATGGAAGGTGAATCCACACCTTGATTCTGAAAAAGATACTACACCGATGTAGCCCATATGCTTGAAGTACATACGATGAGTAGCCAAATGACATTTATAGAGATTAGTTTTCCTCTTCGTACTGTTGCTGTATTACGCAACAGTACTTAAGTAGCAAAGGGTTGATTGTTAAAGTTTGCACGTAGCCTCGTACAGGTTGCAACATATTTCACTTAAGAATAACTTGAACCCTAGCAGAAAAATGTGTAAAACCTATGGACTTACTTGACCTCAATTAATTTTGCAGTATGTGACCTTTATCATGCATGCAGGCTCTCTGTGCACTCACGTTTGGTAACTTTGTAAGCTAAACTG
Source organism: Nelusetta ayraudi (assembly GCF_046127955.1). Classification (NCBI taxonomy): domain Eukaryota; kingdom Metazoa; phylum Chordata; class Actinopteri; order Tetraodontiformes; family Monacanthidae; genus Nelusetta; species Nelusetta ayraudi. The sequence continues at coordinate 18,473,750 of NW_027466098.1, read as the reverse complement.
CAAACTTGGTTTTCCAATTTAGGCAGCATAATAAATTCCACACACCACCTAATTTTATAATTACAAAGGCACCCAACCCACTTGAATCACGTGCAGCACTTTCTCATCTAATCAGCCAGCTCACTGACTGACTGTATGGCACGCAAGAGAGAGACAAGCCAGTCGCCGGGCCATGTTCTACTTTATGGGGCAAAGTAAAAGGTTTTTAAAAAGCTGCTTTGGCGGTAACAAACACATCCTCTTCTATCCTGTTCGTTTGCATCTTCCATTTATGACAAAGTAGCTTATGGCTGTTTACACATTGCAAAGTCAGCTAGAAAAGCTTTTTTTATTTCCATTCCTTGAATAAAAAAAAAACTGATACGTATGTTTCCGGCAAAGTAAAGCAGTAACAATTTTACAAAGAAAGTGTAGTGGACTCAACATTTGTCTAATTAAATACAAAAAGAGGTTCTATGAAATTAAGCAGTTGAACGGACTGTAATTGTTCTGTTTTAATCTTGCAAATATATAGTTCAACTGCAAATGCATTTTAGTTTCAGTGATCGGTTATCAGCTTTAGTTATTGTATTCATAATAATAATAAAAAAAAAACTCCTTATCAAGGCCCAACCCATTTAAATGAAGGTGACCAACTCACTTAAAGTGCCCAGTTCCACTTTTGGAAGACTGCTGAAAACTGGTCCTGGGTGCCCCAAACAAGTGGAAATGTTTGTTGACCGTTCAACTATTTTCGGACAACTGGCTGCGGGTTCCTGAGAGTGCATAATGCATGTGCTTGTCCGCCTTTTCTTAGCATGCGTGGTGCATACTGAGAATGTTTCTAGGATTTTGCATTGCAACTAAAATTTGTTGAGCCACATGTCCCAAATGTCTGACCCGACTGACCGAGTTGCCCAAGAGAGCGAGAAAAAAAACCCTCCAAAGGTGCAAACCAGCAAACCCAACTGCAGAATTTGTGCAACTGAGAGGGAAAAAATAGTCTGTTTTCATAATAACAAAAATGATTCTGGATGACATGAGTTTGTTAAGCTGCATTTTTTGTTTTTTCTGGTGTTTTTATTTATTTATTTATTGTTGGGTTTTTTTTTATCTGTGAGGCAGAAGTGAAAATCTTGGTGTCTTCTGCACATATCTCTCTTAAAATAATCGTATTAAATGTTAGTCTGACCTTTGAGAGTAAACATTGTCCCTGGAACTTTTTGCTGTGGGTGTGACAGCAAACAAGCCAGAAGCCACACTGTGTTTTGGAACATGTTTATGTAAAGTGTACTTTTTTTTGTATGGTTTGGGTGTCATGGAAATGATCCCTTCCCAACATGAAGGAATAAATCTGAACTCATGAGTTGTAAAACATTTTCATTCAAGCAGCCTCCCTCAGTTTGATGGCATACCAAACTTTTAAAGCTTGCTAATGTGAGTCAGTCGATCAGAATTCAAACTGCTGTTGCAGTTTGGTACGGCCTGTAAGCCAAGGGGTACGGAGAAAACGCTCAAGGATCAAATGTAATAGTACCGTCTCAATAAAAAAAAACAAAAACAAAAAAAAACGCGCGCACACACACACACACACACACACACACACACACACACACACACACACACACACACACACACACACATCCTTCTGCTCTGTCGCCATATCAGTTTGACGCAGAAAGTGTGTGGTGACCATATTAGGGTTCTCCCTTATAAAGAAAATTGATTTGGGGAAATCCCTCACAGGTGAAAGATTTCTGACAAGATCTGTGTCACAGTCCCCATATTAGGAGACTGCTGTATGTTCTGCAAGAATCGCCGAGTCCCAGTGTGTTCCACAGGTGAGTTTGAGAGCTCAGTGCTTCATTTCATCTCCAAAAGGGAGACCTGCTCATTAAAAGCTAAATGATGAATTTGGTCTTCTTTATTAAAGCTACTGCAACGTGATTTAGTCAACGCAAGAGGGAAGGTTCCACTTTAAACCTTCATTTTTGAAAACATTACATATTTTTTAAGTAGATTTTTTCCTACTATGTGTATGTAATATGTTCAGGTGCTTATATTGCACAATTTGTTCACTCCTGTTCCACACTTTATAAGAAGAGAGTGCCCTGAGAACCGGACGCTTCTTTGTGGAAAACACGAGTTAAAGTTTAACCAGTATTAGTTCACAGGGTTTATTTGTGCTGCATATCACGACAGAGCTGCCGGTCACTACAGAGGTACCCATGCTTTAATCACATGTGCCATGTGCTTTTACAAATATCTGAGATTGGACTTTGTATTAAAGAGTATATGCGAATATTTGAGGTGAGGTTTTAGTCTCAAAGGGTGTCATCACTTTGGGGCTCAATAGAAACATACTGGCCACCATGACGGTGACCAACTGTCAAGAGAACACAACAGTAACTAGATAAATAAATAATCTCAGTGGGCCCCAGGGTTACGTTTCAATTTTTAAGGATGACTCTCCCAGTTAAAAACAATAACAACGACTGCTGTATTGTTATACAGCTCTATGCTGTATGCTGTATAACAATGATAACAATATGGCTTCAATAACCCATCATTCATTCATTCATCTTCCATACCTGCTTATTCCCGAGCTCAGCTCAGGGTCTGCTGGAGCCTCTCCCAGCTGTCATAGGGCGAAGGCAGGGTGACACCCTGGACAAGTCGCCAGTTCATCGCAGGGCCTCATAGAGACAAACAACCATTCACACTCACATGCAGACCTACAGACAATTTAGAGTGTTCAATTGACCTCACATGCATGTTTTTGGAGTGTGGGAGGACGCCAGAGAACCCGGAGAGAACCCACGGAGACACAAGGAGAACATGCAAACTCCACACAGAAAGGTCCCAGGCCCGGAATCGAACCCACGACCTTCTTGCTGTGAGGCGGCAGCGCTAACCACTGCGCCACCGTGTCGCCCAATAACCCATCAGCAGTGCCAAAAACAACATCTGTAAAAGGTGCATTAAATGAAAACAACTAGAGGGGGAAAAATAAAAAATAAGGATAGAGCGCTCTGCAACTGCTTAAAATTTCTGGCGGAATTTCTGGACATCCAACAGAGTCACGCCTTGGCAAATAACTTGCATCACGCTCCTTGTCCCATGACTTGTCTCAGAGAAGGGTGGGACAGAAAGCTATAAGTGGTTGCACGTTCAGCTCATCAGCTCATATGACTGCCGTACCTTCAGATATTACTGCGGCAGAGGGGTTAAGGGAGCATTTATGCATGTCCCAATGAAGCCCTGGACGCCTCCTGATTCCACCTGATTCAATCAGCTTTAATCACAAACTGGATTTTTCCTGTGACTCCCTTACAGATACAAGAGCGATAATGTCCACCCATCCTCACCCCTCTTTTTTTTTAGTCTAGTCAGGAGGATACATGCTGATCATCTTTATCTCACAGTCCTTCTCAGCTTGTTTAAATCTGGAATCTTGTGACAAAACATACGTTTCTCTCAAATCTTGTGCAGCAGAAGCAGCATTGAACTTTCATACGTTCAAGTCGGGGTGGTGCAGTGGTCAGCGCTGCCGCCTCACAGCAAGAAGGTCGTGGGTTCAATTCCGGGCCTGGGGCCTTTCTGTGTGGAGTTTGCATGCTCTCCCTGTGTCTGCGTGGTTTCTCTCTGGGTTCTCCGGCTTCCTCCCACAATCCAAAAACATGCATGTGAGGTCTATTGAACACTCTAAATTGTCCGTAGGTGTGCATGTGAGTGTGAATGGTTGTTTGTCTCTATGAGGCCCTGCGATGAACTGGCGACTTATCCAGGGTGTCACCCTACCTTCGCCCTATGACAGCTGGGAGAGGCTCCAGCAGACCCTGAGCTGAGCTCGGGAATAAGCAGGTATGGAAGATGAATGAATGAATGTTCAAGTAGTGGGATACATCGCCATAGTAAAAAAAAGGGCAAATGAACTGATAAGTGAAACAACTTTTGTGTACAAGCGCTTGTTTTGTTTTATGTTTTTGGTGCTTTTTTTGGTGCTACATTTCTGATAAGAAAGCAGTAAGGGTTTATTAGCAACAGGATGCCTTGTGTGTTGTGTGTGACACAGATCTTGTCAGCATTTTTTGGGGGATTCCCCCAAATCAATTTTCTTTATAATGGCCTGCCCTTATAGCCCTTATAAAATACTTTCTGCGTCACACTGATACAGCGACAGGGCAGAAGTGCGCGTGTGTGTGTGTGTGTGTGTGTGTGTGTGGGCGCGTTAGTTTTAACGCAGCGCGTTTTAAGTACCACATTCATCAGTTGCATTAATAAACCAAGAAATGCACTGTTGCTCTTTGGCCAGCAGATGGTGCAGTGCCATCAGTGTGACGAGGCCGCCCATCCACAGAAAGGGAGTAAAATGCATTTTCCCCCTAGCTGTCAAGTAAAAAAATAGAGTAAGACTATTGCCGGAAACGGCAAATACAAAAGGGCATTTTTTTTTTATTCTCTAAAAAGTCAGAGCATGTCGCAAGGCAAAAATTAAAAAAAAAAAATATATGTATATATTTTTTTGCACATTCAGCAATGTAAATGTTGCATGTCCATGAGTTATCATACTTACCGAATAACGATTATTACCATACTTATTCCAAAAAGTATTGGGTATCCTAAACAAGCGCTCGGTGTGTTGTTTTGTAGATGTCAGATGACTTTAAATGCAAAGGCATCTTAAGAGAGGTTCGCCGTTTAACGAGCACCGCTAAATATGCTACGTTGCCATCCCAAAGTGTCTAGGTGGCGCTTTATTTTGTTAACAACACACCGGAAATGTCGGCGCTCGTTCCGTTTAGCTTCCCGGTGGGCTCGGAGCCACTCGGTCTACGGTGGCAAGAGAGAGAAAACGAAGCGCTGGATTCAAGTGTTACAGTTTCCCACCGACAAGGCTCCCAGACCCACAACAGTTGAGGGTAAGAATAATGGCTGGAACGTGACTTGAAAAATTAGGGGGGGAAACCACGATACATCCGCTAAGACAAATGTTTACACTTTGTTGTTTGGTCGCTGATCTTCCCGTTGAGAATAAACGGCTTTGTGGCTTTTAAATGGCACGACTCGGTCAGTTGTACGCTGACGTCAAAGCGAAGGTTCCCCGTCGACGCTTTCATGTGTCTAGTTGGAAGCAACAAGTTCGTCAGTTGGTTCGTCGCAAGAAGTTTAGAGGGAATTTCGTTTTGTGTCAGCGCTGTTCCTGGAACGGTTGCAATTGTAGTTGTAGTAACGCGGTAACGAGTGCCCGCCGCTAACTAGCTAGCTGATCGGCCAACAAGCGTTTAGTTTACTGGCACGTCGTCTCAAGTTTCTCCAGCAAGCTGTACGAATTCCAGAAATTATTTTCGAAAACGCGCGTTCACATGAGCTCAAGCGCACGGCGTACAAGTGTAACGAGCGCTTAGTGAAGCTGAGATTTCACTCTTTGTGACACAATAGCTGCCTTTTTAAAATATCACTCTAAACGATGTTCCTCAAATGAATGACAGCCACATTGAGGTAAGTGCGTAACTGTTGTTCGCACGAACGTTTCATTCTCTCGGTGTCGTTGAAATATATGTGCTCTGCTGAGAATGAAAGTACCGGCATCGTGACTTGAGCATGTTTGTGTCATGCAGCAGCAGCAGCAGCGGCACCTCGGTCACACGTAGGCTTGAGCTCTGGGGCTCTGGGAGTATTTCAGACCGTCTAATGGAAGGGTTTTTATGGCGTAGGGCTCCATTTGCTGCCCATTTTGATTTGGTCCTCTCCCATTTCCCCACCTCAACCATCTGCCCTGTTCTCTTCTCTTTATAAGGCATCCACAACTGCTGACTTGAGCTGAAAACTTTACAACAGTGCGCACATGTCGTCATGGGTTCTCGCCGCTGATGGTTTTCTAGGTTTGGTTTCCAAACGGAGCTGGTGAATTTTGTGACTGCATTTTTTTTTTTTTTTTTTTTTTTAACGTTACCTTGATGCTGTCAAAGTTCCGCTGTTGCTGATTAGGCCTTGAGCTATTCTAATTACAATTGGCATTACTATTATGCTGTTGTGTGCTGTTGTTACACACTCAACTCTTATATAAAAAAAAAACAAAAAAAAACTGCGTCTCCTCTACCCTGACAGGGTTTGGCCCGGGTCTGGATGGCTGACAAAAGGGGACGCGGACCAATCACGTGACACGATGCTGGCTCGCAACCGCTTCCTCCTCCTGGTGGTGGTGGGCGTGGCCACGCTGGCCATCGTCAGTCTCAGCCTCCAGTTCTGTAAGTGTGCTCCTTGATTTTAATTGAACTGCTTTGCGTGTAAATGTTCCTCTCAGAACCCTTTGATCAGTGTTTACGTTTCGTTGTAAACAAAACAAAAGACATTTTCCTTCCCGTTTGTGCTCAGAGGGCCCCATTCAAGCCACTCTCACGTCTTGCTGTGAAATGATGAGGTGAATGCGAATGTGTCCGCCTTGCACCATGTCATTGTTCAGCATCTCCTGTAGGTCCATGTAGGGCATGCCCCCCCCCGCCCCCAGCCACCCAGCTGCAAAGAATGCAGGAAGCTGCTGCTGAGCAGACGGGAGCGGTCATGACCTGGATGCTCCTCGTATGGTTTTTAAAAAGTGGGTGATGAAGCAGGGGAGGCGCACACTTAAAATGAAAATTTATTCTCCAGTCCTGAGCAAATGCAGATGCAGTAAAACTGTTTTGTTATGATGGTAAGCTTGTGTCTGGATAGCATATAGGATTAGAGTCCTGTAAATCATGCTCTCTCTCTCTCTCTCTCTCTCTCTCTCTCTCTCTCTCTCTCTCTCTCTCTCTCTAACACGCACACACACATACACACAAGATTAGAGTGGGATTCAGCGAGCTGGCATTTCCGACTGCATGCTCATTCTCCGTTCTCTGCTTTTGCTCAGATCCCGGCTCCCGTTCATTTTCAGACGCTTACATGCGGAACAGTTTAAGTGTTCACCTCTTCCACTGCTCATTGCGTTTATATTTCAAAAAGTGCAAGGTTAGAGATGCCTGAAATAAAGCAGCAACCCATGAGGCTCATACCGATCATTTTGGAGTGACTGCAATTTTTGCGATGCTGAGTACACACTTGTCTCCCCCAGTCGTCATTACCTCCCTCCTTAATGCCTGGCAATCACAGCCTCTCATACCTCCTGCCCTGTAATCATCTCTCTCTGGAAAACATTCAGACGCCAGGAGAAGAGGCCACGCTGAGAGAAAAACACACCGCAACTTTTTTTAGTATGTAGGTTCTTATGCCTGTACCTTTCACTGCTGGGTTTTCCCAGTTGGATTTTGTTTCAGCCCAGCGAACCTCCTCCTTTCTTTTCTTTTCCTCCTGAGCAACACGTTTGGAGAAAAGCTACTCTGTCATCATTTATGCATCGCACTCTGTGGGCAGGATTTGAGCCATTATCTGGGAGAAGTGCGGGATGAGAGCGCATGGGATTTCTTTCCATGTTTAATAGATGGTCAGAATCTGTTTTTGTTCCACATTTCTGTTTTCTATGAAAGCGTCTTTCTGTACCGGGCATTTCAGTCCAGACTCTCTGCGCTGTACTGTCCTCTGTCCGTCCCTTCCTGTTAGTAAATCCCTCTGATGCATTTATTATCATTTGTGGCGCGGCTGATGACAGATACTGGTGTAAACGCCTCCGTTTGGCTCCATGCTACCTCTGATTAAAACCAACACGGCGACGAAGGATGAAATTATGGTGCAAAATGATCACATTGGAGAACTCCAGATGGCTGACACGGCAGCAGACATGCCAGCGTTTTTTGCAACCGGTCACAATGACGGGAAACTGCATTTGCGGATTGCTGAAAGAGAGGAGGGAAAAGTTGAGAGGGCCGCCGTAAACTTGAAGCAAAACGAGGTTCAGCAAGTTTTAGAGAATCACAGAGAATTATTTATTCCATCCATTGTCAACAGGTGCTCTCAAGTGTTAATCGGGCAAAGCTCTGAGAGCCTCGCAAATATTAGCCCACCACATTCCTCACATTCCTACCCACCAGACCAACCCTCGGTGCTGCGGCAGGCAGTGTGTCCCTGGGCTTATCGCGCTAAGACCGGAGGCTTTCATTTGAACGTTAAAACACAACGCACGTTCAGGACTCGTGTCGCTGAGGACGGTGTCAGGTTAACGGAGCACGACTGGGTCATCACAACTTCAGTCCAGGGTCAAATCAACAATTCGGACTGTGAATCTCACGTTGACTCAGAAGCCCTTCATTGGTTATCTGTGGTCAGCTTTCGACGACAGCTTGAGGTTGTTTCGGGCTTGTGCTTAGCAGCATTAAACACAACTGTGACAACAGTCAGAAATATATTTCAATACACTTTCCTGCAAATTAAACATCTGTTGATACAAACAGTAGTTTCGTAACAGTTTGTTCTTCTGCAACCAAAAAGAGGCAAAGTGAAATGGGTCAGCTTTGATGTCAGCTTTAACGTTTGTTAGTGGCGTATTACCACAGTGAAACATGAGGACATGATGGCCATTGCTCCCACCGAAACACAAAACACGAGCTCCTATGCAGTGGTTGCACGTCTGCCTGTTTTCTGCTTCTTCGGTTGTTGCATCCTTCGAAGCCCTGATGCTGCAGGACTCATTTCAAACATCCTACCAAGGTAGCAGCTGCTGATAGCATCAAGGCTTCAGGGCTGTGTGACCTTGCTGCTCTGCAGCCACTCCCTCACTCGCAGCGCTCAACAGTGAGGCCGTTGCTCTGGCAGAACATTCTTCTACACAGGCAGTGACTCACCCCCTCACTCACCGCCCGACCTTGTTGCCCTCTGAAAAGCGAGCAGACAGTACCAAGTCGCGGAGAAGCTTGAAGCTTTTAAAAAAAAAAAAAGCCTTGTATGCCTGCGCAACGCTGGCAGTCGTTTCCAGCATCCCCGTAATTTAAGCTTAAGCTGAAGCTGCCAACGTTTGAGGAAGACGATTTTGGCTCGACGTTGGTGTCGCTGCGCCGCCTCAACGCTTTCCCCGAGGACACATCCACCCAGTCGTCACTTTGGCAGTGTCACCAGCACAGATTGACGTGCGCAAACCATCTCCCTGCTCTGCATGTGCCTCGCAGCGAGGAGGAGGCTTCTAAAACTGAACAGGGAGACTATTTTTTTTAGCTTTGTACTTGTGAGTATATAGAGTATTGTATGTGGCTTGCACGTATACGTTTTATGTTGCTAGTAGGAGGAGAGGAATGCAACGACAATCACCATGGTTCTGACCGAGTGGGTTGGCAGCAGGGTTTTTCTTCCCCGTTTAAAATCTTTTCTTCATGCGGGACGGAAAGCTGAGACAGTTTAAAGTGCGTATGTGTGTATGTGCGTGCAAGTGCTTTATTTTCCACGAGCGCATTGCCGCAGCACAGAGTCATGGTCTGGGTTGTCGCCGTGCACCTTCTCAGTGCTTTTGAGCCAACGGCACTGACAAAAGCCTCATTGTGTAGGTGACTGTGAATGAGCTGAAAAGTTTGTTTAGTCTTGGCAGGCGTGTGCGTGTGCGCGTGCGCGTGCTTGTGGAGCTGTGGCTGGAGGGGCAGGCAGAGTTTGGGGGGGTGGGGGGGTGGGCAGGTTGTGCTAATGAATGAGCTCCAGTGTGTGTGGCTGCCTGGACGCACAGTGAAGCCAGCAGTCACCAAGATGGGCTCTGCAGCGGCCGCGCTCCTCTTCCTCTCCCTCAGCGGTGAGTCTTTCTTTACGAAGATCCAAAGTTGCTCTTTTTAACGGAAACCTGCCTGCTTGGCGTGTTGGACCAGAGCAGGTCTCATATGTACTGTAGACATGTTCAGTGTTGTGTTGTTGTTCTGGGTGCAGTTCAGTTCAAAGCAGTAAATAATTATCTGGCCGCTCGACCTAAATGATGTCTTTTGAGCTGAGATATTTGTGGAATCTGTGCCAATTAAAAAGGGCTTTTACTGGGTTTTTTTTCTTCTTATCTTCACATTTTATTTCCATATTGAGGCCTTTCTTGCTGCTTAATTGGCTTGATTAATTATTTATTTATTTTTTAAAAGTTTTTGCACTGGGGGGAAGCCCTGATTGGGACTTTTGGTTGATAGCCAGCCAGTTTAGTTGAGTCACCCTGACTACACTTCATCCTCCTCTGCTGCTGCTGTCCCTGTGGTCCAGCTGTGGTGGTTGTTGTTTCTGCAGCGTTCCTGCACGTCAATTGCAGTCTTCTCTAGCAACTCCACTTTTTTCACCTCTGCTAACCTGAGATGTCAGATAGTGAAATGTATGCATTGATAAGTTGAGAGCGCCAGAGTGCCCGTGTCCCGAATAGTAAAGTGTCCTGCTTCCTGTTGGCCGATCCACCATTTCGATCCAAAAACGGCCCATCAGTGAATTTAGGGCGGCTATTGATTGAGAATTAGCAGAGTGACGTCAGTGTAAAAACTGTGTGTGGCTTCTGCTTTGTGTGGGTGCCTGCAGGGCCACTTTGTCTGAAGGTTTGTCCAGACGCCATCAATCACTTCCACTTTATGATAATAAAATAACGGTTTCTCCCTGCTGTATCTGCACTGTGATGTAATGCATGGCTTCCGCGTGTGCGTGTGTGTGTGTGTGTGTGTGTGTGTGTGTGTGTGTGTGTGTGTGTGTGTGTGCACTGTGCCTGTTTGGTTCATTATTTTTATTTTAAAATCCGTCATCATAATACTTTGGATGGGAACTATGAGCCACAGGCTTGAGTAAAGCAGCCGCGGCTGCTTGTTACTCTGATTTTGGCTCACGTACCTCTAAATCCTTGGATTCTCTTCTTGCCCTGCTCCAGCTCCAGTCTGTTCTAAAGACTTGGCTTCTTTTGAATCAGCCTTCCAGTTCCCAGACTGTCTCCCTTCTTGTTGGGTTGTTTTTTTTTTCCCCCTTGAAGGGTCACAGGTCACCGGTGTCCAGGCAACACGCTGGTACCAGTGTGATTGGCTGTGAAGTGCAGTGGAAATGGAGATGAGGCCCAGTTACGTTGGTTTACTGTTAAGTTCAGGGTGCGTTCAGACTGGCAGCCAAAATCAGATTTTTAGCCCATCCAGATTGAAACCGGATGGCTCTTTTGTTGTCAGAACAGTCACAAATCACATTAAATCCGATTTTTGCAAAACAGATTGAAACCAGGCTCGGGAGGCAGTTTCAAATCACATTTGTACAGATGCGTCTCAGTCTGAACAGCTCAAAACGCACTGATCGGGTTTTGGCTGTCCGTGACGTCACTCTACGCGACGCAAGACCCAATGCGCCACACCAGAGAGCGACATTCCAGGTGTGGATACTGGTGGACACTTGCTAAAAGCAGTGTGGACAGTCAGCCCTTAAAATTGGATTTGAGGAGGAATCTGATTTGAATCAGATTCGCCTGCAGTCTGAACGCAACGAGTGGTCTTTAAATTTTACATTCTGTGGATTGATCATCTTGGCGCACATTAGTTTGTTTTCCTCATCACTAACCTCCAGCTTTGATTGTGCCTCTCTACAGTGAACCTGATCCCCACCACGCCCACCGCGGAGGATCGAACCTTCCCGGCTCTGGACGGCGGCGGCGCCTCAGCGGTGGGGAAGAGCAGAAAGAGAGTTTTCCCAGCGCTTCACACCCTGGAGCCGAACCCCTTATCTGAAGCTTACGGCTACTGCAACACTCCCAACCGCAGCGAGCAAGCGTGGGAGGGTGAGGAGCGCACACGCAGTCTCTCCTCACTCAGGACTCACTTCCTGCACATTATCATCAGACGGGAAGCCTCAGTGACATTTACTGTTTTCTGTTCTACTTCCCTCCGTGGTCGATAAAAAATGTAGTGACGACAATGAGCCGATATGATGGACAGCGTATGAGTACTTGATGGCGTAATGATATGATATTAGTTGACTGTCTCTGTGTGTAAATCCATCCTGAGTAATATAGTCCCACTAAATTAATATTAATAATTCTGTGGCAAGAAGTGAAGAAGTTGGGAAGTGGAAAGAAAACAAAAACATTTATAGTCGTTAAATTTATGGGTGAGTAGCAGTCGACCACTAACTAGCGCCCTCTTCTGACAGGCCACAGTCCCGCAGACTACAAGCTGCTCTCGGTCCAGGTGATGATTCGTCACGGCGACCGCTACCCACTCTACTCCATCCCAAAGACCAAAAGACCCGCCATCGACTGCACCCTGTCGCCCAGCAGGTGAACACTCGCTCACTCGCTCACTCACTCACTCACTCCAGCGCGGCACATTTATCATGTGGTTCCACTGTTAACCAGACCATTATCGCTTATCACACACTATCGAGTTTATTGGACCACCACAGCCCACATTTTATCTCTCGCCAAGCGGCCCGATAAGAATCCCCTGCTGTACCTTCCAAGTGTGCTCTTGCATCACCTAGCACTCTAACACACACCTGCCACATCAGCGGTAAGATAAGATTGGATTAACTGGAATCCAGGTATCCATATTCATGTCTTGTAGTAGCAGGACTCACCTTTTCTTCACATAAAAGTGGCAGCTTTGTGGCGTTGCACTGCTGCTGCAAGTCCAGGGAATCAGGGGTGTAACAATGAATGATAATGGGGAGAAAAAGAGAGGAAAACTCTATGCCAAAAAATAGACTTGCACTATGGAAACTCATTCTAAACTAAAGTGCACAAAACAAATAAAAACACGAGAGCTGGCCACAAAATAAAGTAGCCCCAAAGTAGCAGCAGTACTAAAGAAAACTAGATCAAATCGAGGTAGACACACTGAAACTGTGGCTGATAATGATACAAAACTAACAGAAAAAACACACTCACTCACAGTTGGTTGGTTGGTTCACCCACAGGCCGAGATGGTTGCCCTTCACTGGCCTTTATCCTGCTCCAGGCCTTGATTGCAAGTGGCCTCACCTGTGGTTTTTTGCAGCAGGTGAGAGGAGGGGAGGAGAGGGAGGGGGGGAACAGTGCAGCCTGCAGACAGAATAAAGAGAAAAGACAGAAAACACCCACACAAGGCCCAGAGGCTGTAACAGTCGTCATATTAATGTAGTTTGTGTCCATTGACGGGGACAGATGGCAAACAAGCAGTAAGAGCGCGGGAGAAAAGGTCACTCCAGTGCACACTTGGACCTCTGGCTGCTCGGAGTCTGTAGATAAAAGCGTCATCATCAGTTTCTCAGTGTCGGAGTGAACGGCGCTTAAATGTCAGCGACTCCCTCCGACTGATAATTAGCAGGGAGGCCTGGTGGGGGAGTGGAGGAGCAGCTAGCGCCGCAGCTCACTGCGCACAGTGTCAAGTAGGGAGAGAGGGGAAAAAAAAAAACGACTTTTATTTTTTTCGTTCTACCTCAGCTGAAATGTCGGAAGGAATTCAGAGTAAAAAAACAAAGTTGCGCTGACGTTAATGCAGCTGCAGCAGGTGGATACGATGTGCAGTCTTATCGCGCTCCGGTGGAAATGAGTGCACACGTAATATAAACACATTGAAGAGGTGTGTGTGTGTGTGTGTGTGTGTGTGTGTGTGTGTGTGTGTGTGTGTGTGTGTGTGTGTGTGTGTGCACTCATCAGGAAGTCTTGTTGACAACATTATCCCGGCTGATGTGAGCTGCACGCTTGGCGAGCAGCTCCCGCCGCTGCAGGAAGTCCCTGCAGAGGAAGACGTGGATGAAACACACATGCAAGCCTGCAAGCGTCTTCATCCACATTCTGTCATGAGTAACATTTCCTCGGCTTTTAAATGGCTTCCAGTACCCTCCGAACGTCGGGCTCGGTTTCCTGACAGGAAGTTATTACATATCAGCACTTTTTAAGCGTGTGTTTCATCAGCACTCTGTCTCTTTTTGCTGCTGCTGCCGCACATTTCTGCAAAGCGTTTATGCACACGTGCACTTCGACAACACACCTCATTTTGCTTGTCGTTTCACATCAAGGTTGCTTTATTTTCTCACCATATGTTGTGTATTTTTTTTCTTGGAAGCGCTCCAAGAGGCCGTGTTTGGCCAGATTTAGATAAACTTAATTTGGCACAAAGCGTCGCCGCAGCCACAGCAGCTTTGCACAGCTGGACGAGGCGCGCTCGCTTTAATCTTTGGAGTTGGCACAGAGTGCGCGTGTGCAACGCACCCACACACACTCACACACAGCAGCCCAGACTGGCAGGTTGCTGCTGAGCTGCTTTGTGTGTCTAATTATTGGATCCTCTCCGTGTCCTTGATCTTTGAACTCGGGGCAGCACACAAGCCTCTTACAGGGGAGGCGGAGTTTCAATTTTAGAATTCACAGAAATTTTTAGGCTTGCGAATAGACAGGAAAAACAGCAAGTAACAGATTAAATTTAGCGTATCTCATTGTCAGCTATGACATGATTTAACAAACAAACAAAGGCCTGACAAACTTGCTTGACTTCCTGTCGTTGGGCTCAAATGCCGGATTCTAGAAATGATCTCAGCATGCGACGGAGAAATGCGCCTTTGCGAGGTAGAAATCCTGCTCAATCTGCATTCAATCTGGCCGTTCTAACCCAGATTATGCTGCAGGGTATTTTGTCAACCACATCTGTATTCTGCATTCTATCGCCCATTGTCCTCATTTCCTGTCGCGTCCCGTCGACTCCCAACTTTAAAATCTTATTTGACTCATACAACAGTGTCCTTCAAAGGCAGAACTTTATGCCTGCAAAGAAACCTCTCCCACTGTTCTACACTTTTTTTCCTCCCCCCGAGCTGAGCTGCTCTGTGGTCAGCAGTTCATCCTCCTCCAGCTGCGCGACCGTCGAGCTCTGTGCGGGTGCGTGTGCACGCTTGCACGCACGCACGCACGCGTTGGCGTCAGTGCGTGTGCGCGCTGGCACCAGTCTGCTGACCGACTGTCTCCGGCTGCAGTTAGCTGAGGCTGCGGCTCCTCTTCCTTCCCTCTGTGCCTCCACTCTGAGCTGATGGTGTGTTCACTTTCATCCCTGCCTCACGCCATCCCCTCCTTCTCACGTCGTCTCATTCCCATCCTCTGATTATCCCCCCCTCACCTCATTAATTACCGTCTCTCATCTCTGCAATAATCTCCTTCGCCATCCCATTCGGTGATTAATAATCCCCCGTTTAATGTAATTGGACCCTGTAATCTTTGGTGAGCAACAATCGGCCTCGACATGCAGCCGGCCGACTCTTTGTCTGCGCCCGCATCCCGTCCTCTGACATCCAGTCTCCCGGAGTAGCCAATTAAATCTGGATCCCGCTGGCAGAGCCGCAGAACGATTTGCTGAGTGAAGAGCCGGTGGTCGATCTGACTGACACAGAGATATAAAGCAAGATATAAAAAGAAATGTAGGCTGGGGTTCCTGCCAGAGATGAGAGCGTTGCTCAGAAGCTCTGAAGCTGCAGATTAAGTTCAGCAGTTTTCATTGACTAACGTGAACCTTCCTACGCTGCCTTCCTAAATCGGTCTGTGATCGCTATGGAAACTGTGTGTATGCGCGTTCGTGTGTGTGTGTGTGTGTGTGTGTGTGTGTGTGTGTGTGTGTGTGTGTGTGTGTGTGTGTATCGAAACGTGGCTTTTTTTAATCTGAGCGAATTGAGCCATCGCGCCCACAGCTTTGTTATATTGAAGTATAATCTTCAACCATCTCTAATCTATGAAATCACTGACTGCTCCTCTTTGTTTATGCCCGTCTGTATGTAAACTGTGTGTGTGTGTGTGTGTGTGTGTGTGTGTGTGTGTGTGTGTGTGTGTGTGTGTGTGTGTGTGTGTGTGTGTGTGTGTGTGTGTGTCCCGAGGCATATTCTCTTATCTTTGTATTACATCATCTCTCTCACTGCCTCCCACGTTCGTGATGGCGCTGCTGTCGAGTCGTGTTGTGTAAGAGAGCCATCTGGTGGCGGCTGAAGGAAGTGGCCCGCATGAATATCAAGAAGCACGTTCTTGATTGAAAATCAATTGAGTGAAAACAATTTTTGCTCTTTTATCTAAAAAAAAAAAAAAATGCAACTCTAAATTGAAAAATAGACACTAAGTGGTTTCAAGAACAAAAGCGAAGCAGTTTTTTTTTTACGCGAAAGTTGGAAATACTGCACACAAAACATCAAAAGTAGGACTCAGACAACAAATCACATTTTATCATCCCTTTATTTTTTTTTTCTTTCAACATTGTAGAAGCCCCTCCCACCCTCTGCTGAAGGCCTTCATCGGCCACATGGGCCTCGGCGGCCGTGGAACCTGGGAGGCGCCGCTGAGCTCCGTTCCCCGTGTTCCCAACCACAGCGCATGTGAGATGGGAGAACTCACTCAGACCGGTAAGACCCACGCATGCAAATATATATATGTATGCGTACAGTATATGTATACAATCTCAATCTATTCTTCTCCTTCCCTCCAGGTGTGGTTCAGCACCTTCGCAACGGGCAGCTCCTGCGGCAGGCCTACCGCCGCCACGACCTCCTGCCCGCCGACTGGACCCCCCGCCAGGTGTGGCTGGAGACCACCAGCCGCAGCCGCACGGTGCAGAGCGGCCTGGCGCTCCTCTACGGCTTCCTGCCGGACTTCGACTGGGCCGAGCTGAGCGTGCGGCACCAGTGGAGCACGCTGTTCTGCGGCGCGTCCTGCGACTGCCCCGCCCGCAACCGCTACCTGGAGGAGGAGCAGCGGCGGCAGTACAAGCTGCGGGTGGGCGACGGCGAGCTGGACAGGACGTACGCCGACATGGCGAGGACCCTGGGCGTGGCCACGCGGCAGCTGCGGGCCGCCAACCCCGTGGACTCGCTGCTGTGCCACCTCTGCCACGGCCTGGCCTTCCCGTGCGTCCTCGGCGGCGGCGGCGCCCGGGCGTGTCTGACCACGGCGCAGTTCGCCGTCATCCGCCGGCAGCAGCTCGACGACGAGCGGCAGCGGAAGGAGGCGGGGCTCTACCGCAAGTACGCCGTGCTGGCCATGCACCCCTACCTCAACAGGACCGCCGCCAGGATGGAGCGCGCCGCCCGGGGCGGGGCAGGGGCGGAGCTCTTCGCCCTCTCCTCGGCGCACGACGTGACGCTGGCGCCGCTGCTGAGCGCCCTCGGCCTGACGGACGCCAGCTTCCCGCGTTTCGCCGCCCGGGTCGTCTTCGAGCTGTGGAGGAGCCCGGCGCCGGCCAGGAAGGGCAAAGGCGAGAGGTCGAAGGTCAAGGACGGAGAGCCGTTCGTCAGGGTGCTGTACAACGGCGAGGACGTCACCTTCCACACGGCCTTCTGCCGAGAGAGCGACCGCCGGCCCCGGCAGCCGCTCTGCCCGCTCAGGAACTTCCTGTCGTTCGTGCGCAGGGACATGTTCAGCGTGCTCAACGCCACCTCCTACCAGGAGGCCTGCTACCGCCGCTGACGGCCACAGCAGCAGCAGCGCCGCTCGTCGTGGCTTTTTTTTTTGTGTGTTTCACTCCTGAAGGTGATGCACTTTAATGTGGCTCATAATTGCCACAAAAAGATTCCACATGCATTTTTTTTCCCCACAGTTTACCTGAATATTCTTGACACAAACTGAGCTCTGCACATTCAAACGTTTGTCACAAATTTCACACCTTTTATTATAGGTTTTTTTAAAAACTCTTTTTGATCATGCCTGTGTGTGTGTGTGTGTGTGTGTGTGTGTGTGTGTGTGTGTGTGTGTGTGTGTGTGTGCGCGTGTGCGTGTGAACCGTGGGTACTTCAAGGGAAGTTTTGAAGGCACTTGGCCACTTTATCCTTACATTCCATCTATGGCATGGAGTTGTTAAATTCCACTAATCCTGGTAATTCCATGAACCCACTGATGGGTTTCTGACAAGATCTCTATAAGATTCTCTATAATGTTTATTAGAATACATTGGGCATTAGTTTGACTCACATTACTGAACATGACTTTGTTTAATGTTTTGAGAATAAATTGTGTAGTCCATTTCAAACAGGGCGTTGAACTTATTTGAAAAATAGGGCGAAAGCAGTGTATTAGACCTGGAATGCAGTCAAAACATACTAAAAAAAAAAAAAAGGACATTGATGGGGTTTTCTCCTCTCTTTTGAATGCTACTAACTTGTTTTAGTCAAACTCAAATGTGGTCCTTTTAATCACACGCCTGATTCTGTTTCTCTTTGTTTTACGAATCCTGTATTGCATCTGAAAAGATGGTGATGTCATTCCGTTTCAGTTGATTTCCCTCTTGTTGGAATTCAATACATTTCTTACTAAATAAAACTATGGACTTGTCCTGTGATTGGTTTGTTGGTGAATGGCTGTTTTGGGGTGGCAGTGAGTGAGTGAGTTTATGGATCCTGTTCGTATTTTTACGGAACATGTTTGTTGAGCAGTGAAGTGAAATGAGCCTTTTTTATTTTTTTCAAATGGCATGCGTTATTTTTTTCTGCCGCTAGGTGGCGGGTGAGGCCACTAAAATGTGCTCACCTCCATCTTCCCCCTGCAGCCACCATTACTTATCCACTTAGTCACCAGTGCCGCAGCCCGTGTGTTTGTACGAGAGTGAAAAAAGAAAAAAGTGAGTCCCGTGCGTCGCATGTCATCATCATTCGACAAAATGACAAGATATTAGTTATTTGGCTCGTTCTCAAGAGTGCCTCAGTCTGATGCTGCCTCGTCTTCTCCTTCAGAAGCCTCTGTGTCGGGAGGATAATACAGAGGGACAAAAAAAAAATAAATAAAAAAAACAATTCCAATAACAATATTATTCTCCCCGGTCTTGCACGGCTGTTTGCAAGTAAATAAATGGGGACATAATAGAAGACAAGTGTCATCAGCAAGGTTTCTTATTAATCCAGGCAGATTGGATATGAATTAAATTTTCAGATGCCTGAATTGCTCAGCATGTTGTTGTTTTTTTTGTCTTTTGTTTCAAAGCTCGTTTCCTCGTTTCCATCCTCTCAGATCTCAAAGACATGCATTGCTCGACTTCCTGCACCCATTGTAATTTCAGTGTAATTCATCTTATCATCAGAAGTTTGATGTTGACGATATGGTAAAGACTAATGAGTAAAAAAAAATATATATATATATATTTTTTTTCGTTTCTCATCTCACAATACAACTTGTGGATGATCATAGTGGAGGTCGTACAATAAGAGAGGAAAACCAGTACATGGTAAAGAAAAAGGTTCCTATTTTACTATAAATGTGCATTTTGTCAAGGTTATGTTGTAAAACGCAAACAGACTTGAAAATCACTCGGATCACATGTCACATTTCCTCTTCTCGTCAAGTGCACCCTGAACTTCAGCTGACACGTCGGTCCAAAAGTTGCAGTAGGAAAAAAAAACAAAAAAAAAACGACTTAAGTTGATGCAAATTTATTCTCAAACTTTTCCCCCGCTCACATCGAAACTTCTCTCCGCGGCCGTTTCCCATCTCAGGGGCCTGACGTCAGGCCTGTTAGTGACGGCAGCCGGACTTCACAGCCAACCTTGATTCAGGGACGTCTCTTGTCCTGCCCTTTCCCACCGACACCTTTTCCCTCCAGGTCGTGACACCCGCCCCTCACCCCATCCCTCCCCACCTCTCCACTCCACTCGCCTCTGATGTCATCCCGCCGCTCTGAAGTGGAGCAGCAGATTTTTCTTTTTTTGGGGGGGGCTTCTTTTTTTTTCCCCACCTGCAAATCGGCTCAATCTTTGAAGTTGTTACACTGCCTCTGGCTTTGGTGGGACACCTGTCTCTTTTAGTGTGCGTGTGAGAGAGAATGGCAAAGATGGATCAAGGTGATTGTAGTGTGTGTGTGTGTGTGTGTGTGTGTGTGTGTGTGTGTGTGTGTGTGTGTGTGTGTGTGTGTTCAGCCCCCAAAACGTCCTTTTTGACCCAGACTAGAATGCAAATGCGGTATATTTCCCAACCATCACAGGCTTTTGAGCACAAATAGCAACTCTGTGCATGTATGCGCGTGTATGTTTGAGTGTCCTTGTAAATATGTCATTTTGAGGACCTGAATCCATTAACAACCACCGACACGGGGACATTGTTATTTGTGAGGACACAAACCATATCAGTCCAGTTTTCAATGCGAAGGCTTAAATATAGAGGCCAGATATGAATCGGGATAAAGTTTGGATTAAGGTTCGATACAAAGTTCGGGAAATGGAAGTCCAATTTAATTCCTTAGTAGGAGAGATAGACGTGTGTGTGTGAGAGAGAGAGGGCATTTTTTTTGTCTTGTGCAGACATTATGGCCTGCCCATAAATCATATCAGTTATGGAGGAAGGTTTATGTATACAGGCAATATTAGGTCAGGATTAGGCTCAGGGTTTAAAACCAATAAAAAAATTCATGGACAATGCTATTAAGTCCCTGAAAAGATAGACAGACAAGTTTACGTGTGTGTGTGTGTGTGTGTGTGTGTGTGTGTGCTTGATTGTTTGGAAGAATAATGAGTCAGACAGTCGACTGACAGCCTGGACAGAGGAAGGGAGGCATTGTGGTTGACAGTGGTGAGTAAAGAGGCTGGAAGACTGGCGGACGCTGAGGTCCCTCCGCTGGTGGCTTTGCCGAGTCATCGCAACGGGCCGCACTCCCCCTGAAAACCACAGCTACGACTGCAGGTCAGCCACTGGTTCTATTCTGGTCAATTCTAGCCAATCACATGAAGGAGCAAAACGAGGAACCGTAAGAGAGACTGCAGGAGAGTTTAAACACTGTGACTAGTGGTGTGATGAGGATCAACTGGAGTAAACAGTCCCCAAAATGCTTCATGGCTCTTTCATTCTGAGCCTAACAAGACAACTAAAGTGCGCCACAGGTTTCCTGGTCTGATTGCTACCAGCTTGTTCTCGGCCCGAGCAATCTGATAAAGGAACTTTGTGGTTGGAAACAGATTTAAAAGTTGGCCCGCTAAGTGGCGGAATGAGGCAAAGATGAAATTAAGCATTGCGTTTCCTCAAAATAAAAAAAAATAAAAAAACAAACAAACAAAAAAACCCTTCTGTGAAGAAATTTGAATTTCGAAGTAAGTGGCTGCATCGCTTTTATTTTGCCAAAAACTGTAATGGAAACCTAGCTTATGTCACTCACTGTTTTCTCACATGTGGCCCTTAATTAAGCCCTTCGCTAAAGCAAACAAATGGCCAGTGTGTGTTTACGTGTGTTTGGCCAGCAGCCTGAGTTTGATGCTCGCTTGTTTACCTTTTTAGTGAGTTACTGCAACGTGAGCGACTCCTCGTTAGCCAAAATAATCAGGATTTATGAGTCTCGCCGTGCAGTAAGTGGTGGGGCTGGAGGCTTCGCACACACACACACACACACACACACACACACACACACACACACACACACTAGCGTGGGCGGAATAAGTGAGTTTTATCTTTACCGTCTTGATGCTCGTTTATCACAACACACACAAACACGACCTGAAACCTGAAACTTTACTTTTTTTTACCCCTCGTTTTCTGAACATTGACTTTGAAGCCTCTCCTGTGTCCTTGTGTGAGTGCGTGCATGTGTGTGTGTATGTCAGTGCGCGTGCTTATAATTCTGCTCTCCACCAAACTAGCGTGCACGTGCACCCTGACGTCCGCCGAGACGTCTCACTCCTGTCCTGTGGTATCTGTGTCTTTATTACCCCGACTCTTCGTCCCTCGTCTCCAGTTGTTGCGCACGCGTACTGGCTACATCTCTGCCTGTGTGTGTGCGCGTGTGCGTGTGCGTGCGTGTGTGCATTTGAGCACGGATCCCTGTGAAAGTCTGTCTCAAATGCAAATGGACAAAGAGCCTTTCTCATCAATCTGCTCGCTGGGAGAAAAGAAGGGCGCGATGACGGACAGACGGCCGGAGCGCAGACACACATACCAAACATGTCTGAGTGAAAAGAAATGCATTTTAATAGAGGGCCAGCGTGGAACGACGGGAGTGCAGAGATGAAGCCGAGGAGGAGGAGGAGGAGGAGGAAGATGAAGAGGAGACGGAGGAGGAGGAGGAGGAGGAAGAGGACGAGGGAGAGGAAAGCACTTGGTAAATGGGTCAGGTCTGTCTGCTAACCCAGGCACAGAGAGACAGAGAGAGCCAGACTGCACAACATGTTGCTGAGAGGAGACACGGCGGAGAGGAGATAGGGAGGAGGAGGAGGAGGAGGAGAGAGCAGGGACAGAGGGAGAGGAAGGAGGTTTTTATTGACTCTGAACGGACACAGAAACAGACAGTCGGTTATCAGCTTCAGACGTTTGGCTCTGATTCCAGTTCCAGTTCAAGGTGCAGGTCTGACTGGCTGACTGGCTGACTGGCTGACTGGCCCACACCTGAAGCCGCCACCACCACGCAGCTCCCACCGTCTCCCTTCAAAGGAGGGCTGGACAGGTTCGGCAGGTGAGCCGAGTCCCACCCCGTCGACCCGCCTCTCTGACTGAGCCCTCCATCCTGCTGCTGCCGCCGGGCTCGCCGCTCACTTCTGAAAGCGCCGCCGGACTGGAGCGGCTTCAAAGTGAAGGACAAACAGAAAGAAAAAAAGGCGGCCTGTCTGATGTGATGGCGGCGGTGGCGGCGGCGGCGGAGGTGGAGGCGTGGCCTGAGCCCACGAAGGAGTTGATCTCATTTGACAACGTGTGACAGTGAGGAATGACTCCAACAGCCCCCCCGCACCCCCCACCCCTCCAGCCCTGTCAACGCTGTGTCACCCCCCCCACACCCTCCAGCATCTCCTTGAAGCGCCTGCCCTCCGCCACGTTCGCCCATGCGGGTCGCCATTGTGTGCCGACTATGCGCGACTGGGTAAACACGGCCAGCAGCAAATCCATCGGGGGCGTTGGGCTGAACCGCTTCTCCCCAGGGGGCCCTCGGCGTCCCACTTCCTGTCTTTGTAGGCAGGTTCCTGGTTGGTTTGGGGCGGGGTGGGTCACTCTCCCTCTGGGCCCATCGGCAGGTTGAGCACACAAGTGCGTGTTCCGCCACGGCCCCCGGACGGCGCCACTCAGGGCCCTGGGTGGAAGCGGCGTGCCGGTGAGTAACCAGGAAGTGAACACCGACACTCCGTCCTTTTGTCAACACGGGGCTGCAGAAATTCATTTTGATTTCATGAGGTTGTTGAGCACTTTGTGAGTCGCACAAGACTGCGTTGACTCTGCGCTCTGGTTTCGGCGACGCTCGGATCCGCGAAGCTGGAATGCAGCTGCTGTGATCTCATCTCATCCGTCGCTCTTCCCCGGCGATGAGGATCGGAAGAGACAGACGGGATGAGACACACTTCGGTCTGACTCAGACGCTCCACTCCGGCAGCGTGTGCGACTGCGAAGGTGGGACGGAGGAGTTGACGGGTCGTTAGCTTGCGCTGTCGCGACGGCGGGATAAGATATCGCTAGTTTGATCAGCTGCTTCGTCCGGTTGTTGGAGTCTTGGGGACGTTCAGGTCTTGGTGGGATTCGAACAAGCTGCTTGTTTGTGCAATGCTGGGATGAGATGAGCTGGAAAAAGAACAATCTGACACTCTGAGGAGAGATTATTGGAGAGCGAAGGGTCTTCTACAGCCATGGAAGGAGCTGAACTGTTTTATCTTTTATCTTCAGTACAACTGCTGAAGGTAAAGAGGTGCGCCGAATGATATCATGTCGTTCTGCGACTACAACTATTGAAAATTGTTTTTGCGTTTGTCGGAATATGGATGCAAACACATTAACCTCATTGAGATTTCTGAACAACAACGAGAGCTTTATTATCTGAATGACGTCGCTTCAGACCTTCGATGTGCGGCAGACCTGAGAGTAAATGCCATCTCCAGCGCCTTGGCCATCTTCGCCACCACAGATGGCTCTCTCAGCAGCGGGACACCGGGGATTAAAGTTCAGCCGCGTCAACTGTGGGCGGAGTGAAGAGGATGACTGCATCGCCGTCATCGGCGCACAGACGGGGAGGGGGAGGACGGTGGCGGAGAGAGCGGGAGAAAATGGCACAGAAGAAGGGCGGCGTTGTAAATAATGCCCGGCGTGAAGGTTTTCAAAGTTTTCCCCAAGGTGAACAAAACAACTCCGTCACACCACAACCCCCCCCCCCCCCCCCCCCCCCACCTAATGCTCGAGACACGCAGAGAGAACGCGAGCATAAATGAATTGAGGTAAGAGTGGGCCTCTCTGAAAAGCAATAATCTTCCATCAAAGCCGGTCAGGCTAATGGAGCCCAAACAATTTCAGTCTGGACGAAACAAAGAAGCAGAGGAGGACGGCCGCTAATAAGCGACAGCGGCGATGATACTGAGTCCTTTCCAGGTGAACGAGTCCCTCTGAGCCGGACTCACCTCGAGACGACGGCACACAAGGTGAAGATCTCAATCAGAACGCTTCCTTTTCTCACAATTTCAATAATGCTGCGCTTTCCTTCTATTTCCTTCCAATACAAAGGTGATCAGTCTTACAAATTCCTCTTCAGGTTTCTGGGTTTTTTTTTTTGCATTTGAAAGATTTTGACTCAGGAGGCCCTTTTTGCATAATTTCATAAAGAAGAAGGAAGAAGGAGGCGCTGGAATGAGGAAGAATGGTTGAGGTCAGGATGAGAGGATGAGGGAAGGATGAGATGAGGAAGGACAAGGTAGGAAGAATCTGACTGGGTGTCACTCGGTAGATAATTACTATTATTAGTGTTTGTAGTTCTGCTCTACAGGGAACAGAACCGATCACAATCATTCAAGTTGCTGCTGAGACATGAGCATCTTCACACACAAAGCAAATAATGCACCATGTAATTGACTGATAAGCTAATTTGTGCATACAGGTGATTAACAATGTACCTCATAAGTGGCGAGAGGTGAGTTCCAGGACGGTGGAAAACTATTTTTCTTAAAGTTTCCTGTAAAAAACCTCTCAGACTGCCGCCGCCTTCCTTGTGTTTCTGATGCAGTTTTTTTTTGGTTCCTTTTGTTTCTCTCACGTCTGCTGTGCAAAGGTCTCACGACACTGTTGACTTCTGAAACTTCAGACATATTCTACCTCTGCTCTCTCGGGCCCCTCGGTGCTCGACCGCGTTGAACATTTCAAAAAGCAAAAACAAATACTTGTGTTATGTCAGCTTAAAATATGGATTCAGCAACGATAAAAGATAATCAAAATGTCAGAAGACAGAGGCTGGGAAATGGAATAAATTAGGCGAGGGATAAAAAAGTCTCGGCTCCCCTGAAATAAATTCCGATGCTCTTTTCCATTGTTGTTGCCGACGAGGAGCGCGGCGGGGCTCCGCGGTCGATACGTCTCTGAGCTCGACTCCACGGCGCAGATCTATAGCGCCGCTTTGAATTATGATTACAGATCCATTGCTCTTGTTGCCCTCCCCCGACAAACACACACACGCACGCGCGCGCGCGGACAAACATACGCAGACGCACAGTGTCGCCTGCTAAACAGGGTGGGTAGGTTGTGGAAACAATGAGGCTAAATCAATGGCAACAGCAAACAAAGCACGTCCCGCTGAGCCCCTGACATAGGTCAAGCATGGAAAAGCAAAAAAAAACAAGCTGAGAAAAAACACACAAAAAAATGTCGAGCATGACGAGCGCGGCAAGGTCCGATGTTTTTCTCCTCTCTTTGCTCGGGACAGGAGTTTTTACACGCTGCGGCGTCGGTGCAGGAGGAGACGGAGGGATGTTTTCATTTATCTTTCAAGAGGTGATGAAGTCATCGTCCTCAAATAGACGCGTCCTGACCCCGTCGCTTCCTGGCGGTAAGTCATCCCCTCGGTGCACAACCACACACACCACACACACACACACACACACAAACACACACACACACACACACACACACACACACACACACACACACACACGCGTGCGTGCGTGCTCTCCGCCTCTTCTTCCTCCTCTGTCCTCCACAATAAATCACAGTGATGAGACGTAAATGCATTACCGTGGACACGAGCCGCAGGATATACTGCCGGGGAATCAGGAGCGAGTGTGTGTTTGCGTGCGTGCGGAGGTGTTGAGCGAAAACGGTGCCGACGCATGCGGAAGTTATCGCGGCACCACGTGTAGCTCTGATGGTTCCTGCACGACAGATATTTATGCCTTCTCGGTAATCAGAGGCTGGTGGAATTAGAAGGCGAAACAAAGAAAAGCATCATGGATCGGACCGAAGAAGCAGGGGATTGGGATTTTATTTTGGATAAATACTCTCCGACAGGCTTGATGGGTGTCGATTTAAGGTGTTCAACCATATTGTTTGTGGTCCCATTATATTTTCCTTGCAGGTTTGAGATCCCTCAATTTTAAGTTCACGCATCTTTGCCCCGTCACTGCTGAGGATTGTGGGAAAAAAAAAATCAGCGGGCAGCTGCGGATCCCCGTGTGACCCTGGAAGGAGCATGGACACGGTCTGAACGGAGGGCTTTCATGGTGCGCGCGAGCACACACACACACACACACACACACACACACACACACGCTCAGAGGAAGCTGTCAAACGGAACATAAACACATATTAGCCACATCATCTCTCATCGACACTTAATGCGGCGGCGCCGGGGGTGTTAACACGCCGCGAGCTGCGCTAATGCACTCTGGCGGTGCCGAGCGTCAGACCGCAGCGCGCGCGGGTCTCTGCGCCGGGACGAGCGGCGATACACACATTTAGTGTGAGAAACCCGAAATCCCAAAATAGCCGCTCGACACCCTCGGCACTGGAAGCCTAATGGAAATACATGCATGTACGCTTTACGCTCTGCAATGTGGGTTTTGTGGGTCTCCAGCTGGCGACAGCGTGTGTGTCCGCGCCTTCCGATCCCATTTCCTCTCGTCCGCGACACCTGCTTAATTGAGCTGTAGGGTGAAAAGGCCCCTTGCAGGTTTTTTTTTTTTTTTTAAAGGGCATAGGGGGCACACACACACACACACACACAGACACACACACACACACACACACACACACACACACACACACACACACACTTTATCAGCAGCACATCCATCTGCAGCTCAGAGAGACCCAGAGAAACTCTGCTGACCACATGATGCCGCACGGAGGATTTATGGACGTCCCGCCGGGAGGAATCCATCACCCAGCGGCCGAGGAGATGCAAGGATTCGCGCAATGAAAAGCAGAGATAGTTCGGTTTCCCCCCCCCCTTCCCTTCACCCACACGGTGATATCTGGAAGAGCCGCGTGGCCGTCGGCCGGAACTCTCCCCGTCTCTGCTGACCTTCCCTGCAAAGTGTTTTCTGGCTGACAGTTTTTCTTCATTAAGTGAGTTTGCGTTGCTCGTCTCTTTATCTGGCCTCCCCCATTTGTTTTCCTGCCTCCAGACCGATGAAGGAGCCTCGGCGGTGTTAATTGGACGGCTTCGAGGACGGCGCTCGGCTGGCGACGGCGCTCTGATGCGGGTGCTACACCTCTGGTGAAAAAAAAGAGAAAGAGGCAGAAGGGCCGGGGCGGAGCCTCTGCGGATCAGAGCTCGCCATTGATTTTCCTTCTGTTCCCGTGTTTGTTCGTGTTTGTGCTGCAAATGAGGGAGAGAGGAAGAGAGACGGGGAGATAAAGAGCTGCTTTTAGTGGAAGTTTGCAAGTGAAGCCTCCAGACAATTATCAGGACCAACGGTAACCGTGATATTTATAACTGCATGCTTGGATGTTTAACCTATTTTATCTCATCTTATCTATTTATGCTCAGTTTGTCTTCTACAATCTTTTACGATAATTGAAAGCAAAACAAAAATAGTTATTTGTCTTGGACTCCAAAGGAGCAGCCTTGCACCCTGAATTATCCAAAAAAAACAGAACAAACCTTGAGGACCTTTGAGGACCGACAAGTGTGAAGGTCCTGGATTCTACTCGTTTTTAAGATCTGCTTTTAATAGAATGCTTGAATCCAGTCGAGCCAAACAAATAAACAAACAAAAAAAATTAACATTAACGCATTAAGCTTTTGGAAAACCTGGCTGAGTCATGTTCTCCAGTCACTGTCGACAGACTTTTTCAAATCTTTCCAGCCCTGCACTTTTAATCCGCATTTGGTAAACAACCCCGACAGGAACCAAGTTATGCAACTTTTTTCGTGTTGCACGGCGGCCCGAGAGCCCAACCAACCAGCCGGCGTGGCAACGTTCTGCTGATTTTGAGAGAAGGAGCCGCTAATGGAAAGTTGGAGGAAGCAATTATAAGTTTGGCCCCGTCGCTCCGCAGGAAAGCTGCAGGTCTGGCTGGCCCAGTCATCTCAGATGGAGAGATAAAAGCGGGTGAGGAGGGGGGAGGAGGAGGGAGGAAGGCTTGATCTCTGCAGTGGAGGGAAAGTGAGCCGTGACCACAATCAATGGACTCTGAATTAGTCTTCCCACCAACTTCTCCCTCCCTCCCTCTTCTCTCTTTTATATATTTATATGCTGGAGAACAAAGATACGACAAAACCATCAGTGTCATTTTCCAGGCCTGATCCGAGTCGCTCCATTAGATTCACGTCTGCTGCGTTTCTTTAAAGTCGCAGGTTGAAACTTTTCGTGTTGCTGCGGCTGTTTTTGTTGTGTTGCCGCCCTCACTGTCCTGATCGGGGGTCAAGGGTCAAGGGCTGTCTGTGGACGGTTCAACAAAATATAACATGCCAAAGTCTGTAACACAAACACACACACACACATACACGGAGCGTCGGAGTGTGCGATTCACACGCAACCTGTGCCACCACAAGGGGGCGACAGTTTCCTCAAGGCTGAACTTTGAGCTGTGTTTTAAAGGCTGCAGCCACTTTGGTGAGAAACTGGATCGCTTCTTTGTCGACTTTGATCCATTTTCCAAGCTCACCGCTCTCCTCCCTTCCCTTCATTTCTGATCCCTCCCCCTCCACTGTCCCCTCCCCTCCACCCGCCCTCCACCTCTTCCCCCCAGCTGCTATTGACTGGCTCCTCACAGCTTCATTAGGATTCTCCCGCTCACCTTGCTGGATGCAGCCTCGGGGCAGCGAGCGTGCGCCGGGGCTCTTGAGGGGGGAGGCACTCAGGTTCCATGTCAACTCTCCCCCATATTTCTCTGTTAGCCGACTTTGCTCCCCCTTATCTGCTCGTTCCAGACGGCCTAAAGTGCACTTCAAGGATGTTCCCGCCTCGTCTCGCTGTCACGACGATACGTCATAGGCAAAACTGAAGTCGAGGAAGACGTTATAATCGAGGAGGAGGAGGATTGTGTGTGTGTGTGTGTGTGCGTGCGTGCGTGCGTGCATGCGTGCGTGCGCGAGTGCGATTTTTCTGTATTATTTTTAATTCAGCCGTCCGTCTTTGCCCACAGCATCAATTCTTGACCCTGGCCTCTGATTTTAAATTCAATTAGAGTAGATTATTGAAAAGCCTCGGCCAGAGACTGGCGCTGGATTTTGTAGTGTTGCTTTTGCTGAAAACAAACACTCAAGAAGAGTGTTCAGCGTTGCAATGCCTTCGCCTTAGCAACCGTGTCATGACCATGGGGGGAACTGCTGGTGCAGACGGCGCTGGGTGAACGGGTTTTCAAGCATCTGCTTGTCATGGAAATGTAATTTCTGTCGCGTTTGGCGACATTGTTAGGTTTGCATTTTGTGAAAATGTTTTTTTCTTTTTTTAAATATTGCACTACTGAAAACTCTTTAGACTAAAAGGGGAATTATTGTTTTCTTTTTATGTTTCAATGATTTTGTCTTGTAACTATTTAAAACCTGTTTTAAAATGTGTTAATTTATGCTTTGCCATGATCGTAACCAAACAACTAAAGGCAAAACCACTAAATTATTCACGTATGAATTGGATGGATACCAACATCAAATCCCCAGTATGGCCCATCCTTACTAAACACGTCTCTCTAACATGGCGAACGGCGAGCGGCACCGACCTTCACGAGCCGGAGTGGAGCAATTTACATAAACATGCGGCGCTCCGTCCTGTAAATGTTTGCGCGAGAAACTCATTTGAATGTGTGCAAACTGCTCCAGAGCTGAGTGCGGCTGTTTGGACTTTGCTAGCTTTTCGGGGTCCGAGACACGCGACGCCTGGCCGCTGCTGTTTATTTGCAGTCCTTGAGTGAATTCGGGGCCTCAGTGCCGTGCAGCAGGGAGGACGACGACGACAACAGCAACGACGACAGCGGCTCCTTTGGCGGAAACCAAAATGCGACCCTCGATCGCAGCTGTTTTAAAGACCCCGCCCCCTCCCCTCTCCCTCCCCAACATCATGTTACAACCTCGAGGTTTCTTCGTCCTTTCAAGTTAATGTTACGGGCAGCCGATTAGTCATGACTTTGCCTAAATATGTCAGATTGCAGCAGAGTGACACAGAGCAGGAGAGCGTCGGCTGTGTGGGAGTCTCACTCATATGGAGTAAAGACCCCCCCCCCAGCCACCTCCCCCACCCACGATAACGCAGCGATAGCCACGAACGGCCAATCAACATCTGCTTGATAGCTGGTGCAAACACAGCTGCAGGAAGCCGTTCCTGCTCGCGTCGTTGTTGTTAAGCAGCGGTGAGGCGACGGGTTCCCCGCGTCAAGACATCGCCGCTTCATCCCTCACTTTCCCCTCTGTCAGCCTCCTCAGTTACAGCCTTCAGCTCCAGACATTTCGCAGGCCTCTGCGGCTCTGATGCAGCTTTGATTTATGCAACTGTGTGATTTTTGGTATTTTTCTTTCTTTCTTTTTTTTTTTTTTTTAACCGCTCCTGCTGCCGTGAGCCTCCTCCACCGGGTCTGAGCATGTGCTTAATATGAGAACTTTAATATATAACATTAAATATTCATATGATTTTTTTTAGTCCGTGAGTAAGAGTGGTGGTAGAGTGACGACGGCTGCGAATATCAGTTTTTCTCTGTTGCGCACACGAGCTGAGCGTTACTTTGCCTCTGGCTCAATCCAATGCTTTAAACATGAGTGTGAATCTGCAAAAACTGACGTACTAGTGAGCGCTCACAAGCCAAAGAGCCCAAATAAACGAGCCGTGCTTGAAACAACTTTAAAGTTTTAACCATAAGCATCAGTCCGTTTGTACTATAAACGATGCTCATCTTGAGGGACACGTTCATAACCCCCCCCCCCCCCCCCCATCGAGGGCTGCAGTCATCCCAGAGCGAGCGACCTCCATGGCTCCCCAGAATCCAACCTTGTCATCTCAGGTTAAAGTGATGTGTTCTTTACACAAGCTGTCGTCGGGCCTCTCGGCTTGTGGGACTCACACACACACGTCCAACCGTTGGAAGAACCAGCGATTGTGACATCACCGTCACAGACACACACGCGTCCAAACGTTAAAAAACCTCTGAGCTGCGCTGCGTTGTCATCTTTGTGAAAAAAAAAACACACACATATCGCTTAGACCCTTGTGCGTCCGCCTCTTTCCCAGACATGTATAATCGGGCATGTGAGCGATGCCAAGCGCTAAGTGCCTTTCTGTGTCAATCCCCATCTCCTCCTCCTCCTCCTCCTCCCCCACCCTCCCCCACTCCTCCTCCTCCCCCTCTTCTTCCCCACCCTCCCCCACTGCCCCCTCCTCCACCCTGTGGCTGCAGGGAGTGAGTGCAGGGAGGCTGCCTGCCCTCCCCCGGCAGACACGCTGTTTATGTGGCCTGACATTCCTCCGCTGCTCCCGGGAGGAGGAGGAAGATGATGAGGAGGAGGAGACCCGCCGCTCTGCCTCGTCTCATCCCCGACTCCCTGTCCTCCTGAGCCGCACGCAGGAGATTGGTCGAAATAAAACGGAGAAGCGCGTCTCGCACCGTCTTCACGACCCGTCGTAACCCCTGCCTCTGACGCTCGCCGGGGGTCTTCACGGGCTCCTTGCAGGGGGACATTTGGCCCCGACGACAGATTGAATCTTGCGGGGGTCAGACCTCCTCCTCCTCCTCCGCCTCCTCCTCCGCCTCCGTTCTAAAAGAAGAAACTGGCTCGGCGCGTCTGTCCTACCTCAGCTCAATGAGTTTATTTACCCTTCACTTCTCGTTAAGCAGCCGACTTTCGGCCTGCGTTTGGTGGCCCTTCCCCTCCCCCTCCCCCTTTTTTGATTTAGCCACACCCCACAAGGCGTCTCCGCACTTCCTGCTCGCCGCCGCTCACTTGCATAACTCGACCGGCCTCCTGATTGATATTAAGCTGCCGATGCTGCTTATCACTCATAATTAAACCTTCCCTGGCAGCGTGTTCGTGCTCGCCCACGCCTGCGCTGGAAACCGCTAGATTTTTTTTTCCCTTTCCTTGACGTGGAAATTTTCTGAAGCTGCTGCCGTCACGATACGTTCGCACAGCATTGCGGGTCAATTTTTTTTTTTTTTTAATTTTTTAACGTCTTTGGTGCCTCCCTCGGGGAAGCTCAATAACACGTCTCAGGCCAGTGTTGGGTCCGGAGTCGGAGGATTGCCGTTCTCATCAGAAAGGCACTCCAACTCACTGCATGCAAGCCTGTTTATTAATCTTATGTGTGAGAATGTCTGTGTCTGTGTCTGTGTGTGTCTGTGTGTGTGTGTGTGTGTGTGTGTGCGCGTGTGAGAGCGCTCAGCTTGCGGCATGTGATTCGAATCTGTCACGGGCCTGGGCTGCAGCGTGCATGTGTTTCTCTCTTTGCCCCGACCAGTTGCTTCTGGCCTGTCTCACTCGTTACCTTGTCATAACAAGCACTCCGAGCCTGTATTTCACCCAACATTTACACTGCACACACACACACACACACACACACACACACACACACACACACACACACACATGTGCGCAC
The DNA here is from genome assembly GCF_046127955.1 of Nelusetta ayraudi. Lineage (NCBI taxonomy): Eukaryota > Metazoa > Chordata > Actinopteri > Tetraodontiformes > Monacanthidae > Nelusetta > Nelusetta ayraudi. Next base: position 18,441,215 of record NW_027466098.1, on the reverse strand, counting down.
ACTGCTTTAACTCAACCTCTGCCGAGCGAGCGGCAAGGGTGCAGAGGAAGAGAAGAAGAAGAGCAGAGCCGGGACACAGAGAGTGAGGCAACGGCGGCCTTCTGAAAACCTGTGTTTTATGTTTGAAGCCTTTCTAGGTCACGCTGCACTGACGCAACCTGTTGAGCCGTCTTGCGTCTTGGAACCAAAGTCCAAAAGTGCCAGTCGACCTGTCAGTGGGCCTCTCAAATGTAGGGCCCAGCAAAAAGAGAAGAATGTGATAGCTACGAGCATGTGCAGGAAAGTTTGTGTGTGTGTGTATGTGTGTGTGTGTGTGTGTGTGTGTGTGTGTGCTCACTTAAACTCCCCATTGGCACTCTGCTCACACACACAGCCATGCATGGATGGATACACATCAGAACGGCGCCCTCTGCTCCTCTCATCTTGCTCACTGCTCAAATTCAAAATAGAGGGACACACACACACACACACACACACACACACACACACACACACACACACACACACACACACACACACACACACACACACACACCAGCCGAGAAAAGATTATGCAGCGTGCACAGTGTTCGATTGGATGCAAGAAGCCAAAAGCCCCCCCACACCTATTCAAATTTTTTATGCGAAACGCTTTTTTTCTCTCATTTTGTTGCTAGGTGAGACGTTTGGCAGTTGTGCCTCCCTGGACAGTGGCGCTCGCCATGGGAGTGGACTGCAGGGATCAGGATAGCGACCGTGTCTTAATGCGTTAAGGCAGCGTTGGAAAAGCAGGAGGGACGGCCGGTCGCTCAGACTGGAGACTCTGTCCCTCTTCTGGCTCTGGTGTGGTTACCGAGTGTGGACCTCAGACACATGAGGGAATAAATTTTGCATTCCCCCCCCCCCCCCAAAAAAAAAAAACCAATCCAGGAAACACAGTCTGGCCCCCAAGGTCGGCCGCACGGCTGTTCGCCCACTTCCCTGTCACGCATATTGGAGGGGAGTTATACACTGGCTTTTATTCCCCAGCCGGGACGGACGTGTAACATTTTGAGGGTAAAGTTCCTCCAGAGGTACGACACGGTGAGCTACCCTGGATTCTTGTGTACCCTGGGAAAAAAAGAAATAACTTTGGCAGCTGGTCAACGCCTCATGACAACAAGACAGGACAGCGAGGGAAACACTCCTCTTAGGTTTTCAAGCTGCAGCGGATTCGCGGAGGACTTTTTAAGATGAAGAGCATAATGGCTCTAAGCTGACGTTCCATGACAAATGACCCCGGATCTAAAGAAGGGCGTACAGTAGGTGGGACGTGTGGTTCTCAGTGTTCTCCAAGTGTTCTTAAACCTGTTGCAGCCAGTCTGGTCGTGAAAAAGCCTGTTCTTAAAAATCTAATAAGGGCCCATATCAGACTGAATTTCACCAGGGTTTTCAAATTTGTCTTTTTGTGGAAATCAGCTCTTCATAATGTCACCCAGAGGTCTCCCACAAATAGCGCAATTCGCCATCTGTTTACTGATTTTTAACCTTTGGTTAAAACTCAGGCCTTTCTCGGACCTTCCACATACTGTATTGGAAGGAGACGGAAAACAAGCAAGTCCCAACGGACTGAATCAGTATTTTCAGTATTTTCCTACAGTAAAACATGTCCCCATCCAGTCAGTGAACTCCCCAGAAACTGGAAAAATGCCATCCATAAGAAAGAAGATCTGAAAATGGAAATAATATGGGACCTTTCCATTTTACTGGACAGCTTCGCTACTACGTTATCGTCCCCGGAGTGAAGTCGCTTGCATGGTTGAGAGATGAGGCGCAATGAAGAGCAATGAAATGCAACTTGTCCAGGTTGTGTACAGCCTACCGGCTCCAGTTCAAACCTCCCAGCTCCAGTTCAAACCTTCAAATAAAAGCAGAGATCTTTGTGACATTTCCCCTCGCTGCCTCACTGACAGCAGCCCCGGTTAACGCAGCCTGAAGCTCCCGGGCTTCTGACACCGACACCGGTTCCTCTGCTCGCTCCACCTGGCGGCCACGACCATGGGAAAAACAACATATTCTCCACTTCTGGCCCAGAGCGAGATAGATCCATCAAGCCCCACGGGAGTTTGGGCGACATACGGTGGGAGCTTCGTCACTGTCACTTTGAGCCGCTTTGATGGATGAAGAGCTTGACGAGTGAAATTAAACGAACCGCTTAATCGTTATTAATGAGCAGCGCTAAGTGGCAGAGATGTCCGACACACATATGGAGACACGCTAAAGACTGAAGGGGAAGTAACACTGGCAGGAAACAGGGGATGATGATGATGACGGTAGAACGTAGATTGCCTAGTTGCTTTTTGTACGTAATGATTGCACAGTAGGTCAAGTTTTTTGTAAACTCTAACTGAGGTTTCAAGAACTACAGCAGCGATGCACATGAATGGCACCACTGATGGCCTGCTCAGATTTATTGCGCACTGTTTAGAGAGGATGTGAAGTCAAGCCAAGCTGAGTTTCCACAAAATTAAGATTTGAAAGTTTTCATTCAAAGCATTCATTCATTCATCTTCCATACCCCGCCTCTTCCTGAGCTCAGGGTCACGGGGGTCTGCTGGAGCCTATCCCAGCTGTCATAGGGCGAAGGCAGGGTGACACCCTGGACAAGTCACCAGTTCATCGCAGGGCCAAGTTTTTTTTCTTTTAAATTAAAAAAATGTAACTTCTTACATTAATTGATTTGGTGCAAATACATTAATACAAAGGGGGGAGTATATCATAGGATATCTGTTGAAATCTTAAATGTGCATATTTTTCCAACCGAGCTTAAAAAAAAAATCACTCTGAATCAATAAAATCTGAATCAACCGAATCCTTCAATGCCACATCTGCATTTTGCTTCTCTCCAGCCGGCAAGCAAAGGAGGAATACAAAGAAAGTCTGCCAGACGTCTCTTTTTAATCTAGTTGTGTTTGAATGACAGATTGGCTGCGGCCATCCAGAGGAGGGGCAGGAGCCACTTTATTCACTTTGCCTTTAAATTCTGGAGAACCTCAGACAGAATCAGCAGAGAAAAAAATGTCTTTCAATAGCGGTTGCTGCTGCTTCGCCCACCGTTTGTATGTGTGTGTAGTGTGTCTGTGTGTGTGTGTGTGTGCGTGTGTGCGTGCGCGCACGCATGTGTGAGCAGAGACTGAGGCGGTCGGCTGCTGGTGTGTAGTTGGGTTTCATATAACCCACACAGTCAAAACAAGGTTATGAAGAGAAACGGCTATTGATCGACTCGGCAGGCAACCGTATGATATCGATAACAACTCTATCACACCCACACACACACACACACACACACCCACCCACACCCACACACACACACACACACACACACACACACACACACACACACACACACAAGCTCCATTCAGCATGGAATCCATCTTTTCTCTGCTATGGAACTCCAGCTGATCACACTGTCGGCACTGATTACGTTCATTTCAGAGTGTGCGTGTGCGTGTGCAAGTGGAAGTGCACGTGCGTGCATGCTTGCTCCAACATTTGATCATGCCGCCGCAAAACCCATTACGAAGCAAACCACATGCTTCCTCTCACTAATTCAGAGTAATTCATAGAAACATTTGATTAGTGAAGATTGATTTTCTGCTGCAGAGTTCGAGTCACAACATGAGGCTCGACGGAGAGCACAAAATAAACTGTTGTGCTGGGATTCTCTATATGGCAAAAACAACAATAATAATAATGCAGAACAATACAAATTAAATAAAACACATTTTAAAATGAAACATGAAAGCAACGTGCAGACATTTTGAAATGTCCAAACAAGAGAAAGATGAATTAATAGATCAAGGTGCAGGAGTCACAGAGGCTTTAATAATTCATTGAAAATAATGGACTCATGTCAGCGTTGGACAGAATCTTTCAGGCTGGATTCAAAACGTGACATGCTCAGTGTTTGGTGTGCACGGCGCCTCCTGGTGTGGTCATTCCTGACAGCTGGAAACACTTCAGATGGGATTTGTTCGCATATTTGCTCCAAGTGGACAATAATCTCCCCAAATTACAGATCTGAGTGCCCCTCCCCTGCTCCCAAACTTCCCCAGCTGTTAAATTTCCACCACGATCGATTGCAAACCGCCGCTGACGAGTCGCGTGGCCTGCAGTCAAAGATGCCACTCGGATTCGCTCGTCTCCCGGCTGCGGAGACGCCGCGCTGGGGTTGAGCGTTTTCGCAGATGCGATCGGATTTCGGGAGAGTCGGCATAATCGCCTCTGAGGCGTTCTGTCCCCGACGTTCTGTGCAAAACACACCCCACCGGGCGGTGCTGGCCTTTGTGTTCAGATTCTCTAAACACACAAAACTTTATACAGTTTTGGATGCAGGCTGAAGCCGCCGGCACACCTTTGGCGCTAATAGCAACTCCAGATATTCAGCCGAAAGGAAATATCACCTAAGACATGTTTTTCTCTCCCCCTTCTCCTTCTTTCTTCCCACAACTGACTTGTTCCTCTCCTCCTCCTCCTCCTCTATTTAATGCCTCCCACCGTGCGACCACCTCCTCTCCTCCTGCTTTCTCAGATGAGATTCTGCAGGTCTTGATTTGATCTCCAGGCCTTCATTTCTCTCCACGCTGTCTCCCCGAGCGCCGTCCTCTCCCAGCTGCAAACTCAGCTCTTTAAGTTGCTGCGTGGCCTCCCCCCGACTCCTCATAATTCATAAAGTTTGTTAAAAACACACACACACACACACACACACACACACACACACACACACACACACACTCGTGTTCAACCTTGGGATTACTAAGGGAAGCAGGGAAGTAAAGATGGAGGCTGAGGGAGGGTGAGGAGAGGATGACTGTTCTCCTGTTCTCTCCCCGGGTTCATAATTACCTGGTGGGCAGGGTGAGTGTGTGTGTGTGTGTGTGTGTGTGTGTGTGTGTGTGTGTGTGTGTGAGTGCGCGCGGGTGTGCGTGTGTGTGAAGCAACCCATTGGGGTGGTCCTGGAGCCTCTGCGCAGATTAAATGCTGATGCAGAGTGGAGACAGCTGGGCAGAGAGGAACTCGGGTCATTAAGGTTCTACTGGCAAGAACAAATACAAACACACTTGTGCGTGCGCACACTCACGCACACACACACACTCACCGCAGCAAATCAATGAGCCTTTTATTTTAAAAAACAAACTAAGCCGGCCCCTAGAATTGAATGTAGGAAAACAGAGTCCCTGACAGGCGCTGCATGTGGTCCGGGGCCGGCGGGGAGATGAAGGGAGTGAGGACAAACCAACAGAAGAGACTTCAGGAGGAGGTGAGAAGTCGTCTCGGAGAGCCAGACGGTCGGAGGAGGAGTGTTTATTTGTTTAAGTGAGAGCTTTCGAGTGGCTCCACAAAAGCAGAGTGGTGTGTGTGTGCGTGGGGGGGGATCGTGAGAGATGCCACCTCCTCCTCCTCCTCCTCCTCCTCCTCCTCCGCCTCCTACTCCGCCTCCTTACACTCTGCCCCGTCAGAGCTGACGTCCCGCATGCTCTCGCCCCCCCGGCACGAACTCTGGGCCTTTGTGCTGGGAGGGGAAACGCCAGCTGAGCGCCGGGGGACACCTGAGGGAACTCTTTCAGAGAGGTCGCGACCTCAGCTTTTCCATTCCGAAGGACGAGCGCTGATCCGTTCCTGGTGCATCCAGAACAAGGATATAAGCTGCGAATGCAGGAGCTGCTAGTTCATATTGGATGTATGTGGGATGGCACTGAGGGAGACGGACGGGGCGCCCGGGGGAACTAATGTTTTCACGTCGGAACTTTTTCCACGGCGGAACAATTAACAAAAAGTGTTCAGTAGGTTGTAGCTGAGAGAAACGCTACTCAGGTACACAGGACGGACAAATATTTGACAGGGACGAAAAGAAGAAGTCAGGAGTCCGGCGGTGGCCAGTGTTCTTTGTTGTTGGCCACTTTTGGCTGTAGAATCGTTCCACGAGTAGCTGCGGAATGATGGTGTCGTTCACGCCAGACTTGAAGCGGGGTGCACCTCTAGTTTCTTTCTAATGCGCGAGCAAAAAAGCCAGAGGACAATGAACAGTTTTCCAGCGCTGGTAGAACGTAATCAAACACCTTTGCATCAGTACGTGATCTACGCCGTGACTGGCGCCATATTATGACTTAGCGCACGCAGCGCTCAGCGTCGTCCCGTGTGGCAGGTAGAAAATGTGATGTTTTTGCATGAATGATGTTGTTGATGTGGTCAATTTCATCAAAACAAGAGCGCTGAAAGCGCGGCTATTCTCTGCACTTTGTGAGGAGATGCGAGCACAACATGAAGCTGTGTTGTTTCACAGTGAGGGCAGGATGGTGGATGTTACAAAAGTGGTTTGCCAAAAAAAGTTATTTGCACAGCAGAAAAGTGAAGAGAGTATTCTTGTTTAAAAAGTAATGTTGAGGATTGACTTCGCCCTAAGACAGCTGGGATAGGCTCCAGCAGACCCCAGTGACCCTGAATAGGAATAAGCGGGTATAGAAGATGAATGAATGTTCAGGATTTGATGTCACAAAGAGTGATTTGCCAAAGTTGTTTATTTGTACAAAATAAATGATTTCATAAATGAAGAGAAAAGTGAAATTCAAAAGTCAGATTTGCAGCTTCTAGTACATGAAGAACACCAAAACCCTAATCCTATTTCCAGCAGTAATCCTAACCCTAACTCCAGCCTTATCGCTAACCCTAATGCCATGCAAGTCCATGGGGTCAAAAGTCAACTTTGATCTAGAGACATGGGACCACTTGCAGGTTCAACGGGATCCCTCAAGACACAGCCACGTCAAATTTGGGGCTTCTAGCCCCATGAAAGATTTTCTTCCTCCGAGGTGGGCCGTGACAGAGAAAGTTTAAGAACCACTGGTCTAACTTAACAAATGTGCGAAACTGGAGGTGAGAGATGAGAGCCCCCAACAGCAGGATCTCTGATATTTGGGCCAATTTGCCAACTCCAATCGAATAGAACTAAATCATCCAAACTTCAAATGAAGACAGACTGGACTTCTGTCAGTGGCTTAAATCTCCAACGCCGCTAGAACGTCTGCTGCAAAGCTGTGCAAAGTCTTCCCTGCTCCAAATATTATCTTGGAGTGTCTTTCTCTCTCTCTCTGTTGCCATCTCAGAGGTTCTTGGTAAAAAAACAAAACAAAAAAAACCCCATTGAGGCAGTCACAATGGCCAAGAATCAGAAAAATAAACTAAAACGGTGACATGAAAAACTGCACCGCCCCAAGACGCCGCACGCCCCAACGCCCCCTACGTGCACGCTGCTAGGCTCACAGCCGTCTGCAACACATTATGTCCAAGTGGCTTTTTTATAGGACGGCCCTGGCCCCGCCTTGATTGGAACAAACCACCACACAGGTGAGCAGAAGAGTCGGTGAGCTCGGCTTATTGAAGAAACAATAAAAAAAAACATACACACATGAAATTCTTTGTGATTCATCCATGGGTTTGACTCAAGGTGTTCACAACAGGAATATAACAGTAGGAATATATAACAGTTGAATTGGCGGAGCCTCTGCATGATGCCTTCTCCCTCCATATGGCCAACGAGTTGCAGGTGTGTCCGCCTGAGCCACCTGATGCTGATTCGTGTCAAAGTGGTTGAACCTGAACAGCAGAAACCTTTTAATACTGCTGATAGTTAGTTAGATAAACTGATTAACGCAGCTGGCGGTGCCCCTGACACTGTGGGACGCTGCTTAAAAATGTGTTTAAAATAAAAGACTGCTGCATGCACCAGGGTATGCATGACACATGTTCTGTATCATATTCATTTGCATAACAATATACATATTGAGGCATCTGTTTGCAGCCTCCTGAAAAAATAACTACAACAAACAGACTGGGTTTCGCTGTTTCGCTGCTTAATTCTGATACTTGATCGACCAAAAAAGGGTTACAAACATGTGAGCGCTTTCGCTGGCGTCTCACTGCCCATTGTGACATCACTAAGAACTGATTTGCAGATTTCTTTTTTTTAATTTCCCTGTGCTTTTCTCATTTCTGTGGAGCTTAAAACCGAGAAGACAGCAGTTGCTGTTGCTTGACACGTCGGTGTAAAGTGACTACTGCATGATTTGAACATTTCCAGCTGGCCTGTCACAGCCAGACTTGGCTGCAATGCCACATCTTTAATGGACATAATACATTTTTATTGGAACTCCGATAAAGGCAGTTTGTCATGGATTGTCAACTCTGACACAGTTTTGAACAAAAGTCCCTAACAAATCCACTGCAATTTGTGAAACCGGGAGAATTTCCCAGGCTGTGCTCACCGTTTGAGCTGCAATTGCCATTTTTGGCAGCTAGACTTCTTTTTTACTGACACACTAAAACCTTCCTCCGATATGTTGCAACATTCAAACTGCGCCATTCAATATGCAGTGCACGTACTGACCGGACGATCCTGCCGCAACGAAGTCGCTGTGATTTCCAGGATTTTTCACGAAGAGCCAAAGAGACTCTGCAGCTCCTGGGCCGGTGGACTCCCAGCTCTGGGAGCCGCGATGACTCATCGACCCCGAGGGGAAGATCCCGCTGCATTTCTGGGTGCAGCGTTCCATAATTTGATGCCGCCGTCAATAAGTTTCTCAGGTAAAGACGTCACGGTCGGGCACCACTGCAGCTGCTGGAGTCGCACTTCCCCACCACCACCCCACTCGCAACTTTAATTTCATTAAGACTGTGATTTGTTTGTGTTTGTGAGCTTGCATAGCAAGAGGGTGGTGGAGGGTGGCGGCGGTGGCGGGTCGGGATGGAGAATGAGAGGGGAGGGGAGGGGAGAAGGGAAAAAATGGGGGTGGACAAACGAATGAGTGAGAGCCAAGCAAAGTACGTGTGAGAGAAACAGAAGGCATCGGAGGAGCGATTAGTGCAGTGGAATCCATCACTGGAGTGCCGCAGCTCTGGTCGATGGCCGCGGACGCCGAGGAATACTTCATCTGCTCCCCATGAGAGGGAACACACACACACACACACACACACACAGATACCATCTATTATTCTGCAGTGCGAACCTGCAACCCCAGCCCTCCTCTTCTCTTTTCATTCCTTTTTTTTTTTCATCCTTTGTCCGAACGCTGCAACGTTATACCGGCGCCCTCCCAACTTTTTGAACCCCCTGACCCTCCTCCGGGTTGAGAGCCGCGACCCCCCCCCCCGCCCTCCCATCCCACCCTCTCCTCCCATTCCCATCCTTGAAAGCCTGTCTGCAGCGTCGTCGCTCGCCCTCCTCCATTTATTTATGCCAGCATGCATATTGCATCCGCTGGAGTGTGTTTTGCATAGGGGCGCAGATCTTTGGGTGCCTCCCTCTGCGAGTCGCCGCGCGTTTGTTTTTTAGCACGGCGGCGTGCACGCACGCGCGCGCCTGCGTTCACGTGCACGCGTTCAGAGCTGACAGCTGCAGACGGATATGCGCGCGCGCGCACAGTCATAAATATCATTAAAATTACAGCGCGGCACTTTGTGCGGCTCGCTCCAGCCTGTGAAAACAAAGAGAAAAACAGACTCGACCCTGAACTCAGTTCCAGGACAACAGTGTGTGTGTGAGAATGTGCGCGCGCGTGTGTGTGTGTGTGTGTGTGTGTGTGTGTGAGAGAGGGTGAGAGACCTATTTCACCTATGATATTTAGTGGGATTTAGTGTTTTTTGTCTCCCTGCAACAAGAGTGACAATGTTGCCGAGTGTGTTTGCTTTGTGCGGCCGTCGCTGCATGGGAACAATTAGGCGGGTGCCAGTGTGTGTTCAGCTGACTCCTCGGCCAGGGAAACGGAAGGATCAGGCCATTCTGAAGCCATTAGTTGGCTCCCCCTGCTGCTGTTTTTCACCCCGTCTCTCCATCCATCCCGTCCTCTCCTTCTCCTCCCCCGCTCCCCCACATCCTCCTTTCAGTCTTGGCCCTTCGCCTTTCTCGTACCGCTGTTCCAGCAGAGAGAGAACTGGCGACCCACTGCAGTGTGTCACAAGACTTTAGGTATGTTAAAGAGCACATATTGTATACAGATAAACACACGTCTCTTGACATCCGGCAACAAACAGAAGGCTAAGTGTACTTTTTTTTGGATGTCTGTTGACACTGCGAGTGTCAAAGATATCTTCGTCAGATATTTCCTGTCAGATTTCATAGTCCCGATCTAATATCAAAGTGACACATTAAAGTTACTGAACGTAAATATGTGGGTGCAGGGAAAACATTTTTTTTTTTCCAGTTTTCATGAATTTCTTGCTGTGAATAATGAGTTAAGATTCAATACATTTGATTTCAAACCTTCTAGGGCCGGTTTATACTTTCATGATGTGTTTTTTTTCTTTACATCCCAAATGTCTAAAAGCTCAATTTCTGAAGGAAAAAAAAATAACGTTTTGAAAAGTCGCAGCCGAGTTAACTCCTGATAGGGAGACCAGAAAATACTGAAAAACGTACAACCTAACTAGAGGAAAAACTAGAAACGAGGTTATTGAAGCGAAGAAATCGATTAAAAGTTTGTTCTGAATTGTTGGTGATGGCATCTTCCGAAGGATTTATACCCCAAGCAGGCCCGGCGCTGGCAGAGGGGAAATGACAGAGGCTTGGTGGCGCTCCGGGGGCTCGGTGCCACGCATAAATCACCCACCTGGAAGAGCTACAAAGGCTGGCATTGGATGTGGCGCCATGCCACGCGCTGACGAGCCGCTTGTGCGGAACGGAGAGGAAACGGCGGCGGCTGCTAATGGCAAAGAAATCAGACGCGGCTTTGTCTCTGGCGGGGCCGCGGGAAAGAAAAGGGTCGGGGGGAGGCCAGGGATTGTTAAAATGATACCAGAATAAAAAAAAGTATTTGTTAGAAGGGGAAAGGGGAGAGGGTGGTGCAGCCTGGGATCCATATCAGGCCACGGACGACCAACAGCGCATTGCGTGCGTTGTGCTGGAAGTGTGTTTCCTGCAAAAGTGGCCCCTGGAGGTTGGGGGCCGCTGAAGGTGGAGTTGGACGCAGCGGCAGCGGCAGCGGCAGCAGCTACGTGCGGTTTGTTCCAGAGGTTTTTCACCTTCCACAGACCAGGAGACACAGGCACATGTGGAAGACATCAAAACCCTGCAGCAGTGCTGTGGAAGGAGACGAAGAAGAATCAGTGGGGAGGGGAACGGGTGTAGGCTTTGGCAAAGTTTTCCCTCAGCTAATTTCAGTTTGAGTGGCTGATTATCGTGGAGCTAATTTTACAAACGGATGATCTCGTTTGCTAAATAAATCTTGGTTTCCTGATAAAATAAACTGCAGCAAAACCAAAGAAAGAAGAAGAAGAACAAAAAGGTCAAGTTGCTACGTTCAAGCAAGAAAACGGGCGCTTTGAGCACGCTGGGCTGGTTGCGCCGCGATGGGAAAAAAAAATCCCTTCTCGCTTTGGTGCTGTGGCGCTAGCCGCGCTCGCTAGCTCCTCGCTGATGGATGGCGGCAATAATGGCAGTTACGAGGGCTCTTGTGCTGAAAATTGCTGCCGGCTGCACATGGAAACGAGGCTGATGAGGGTTTTGCGACTGTAAAGCAGAACAGCAGAAACGTTGCGACGGAGCAAAATGAAAAGGAGGAGGGGAGAGCAAAGTGAATCCACGGCTGCTTTCCTATTTGAAGCATTACGCTGGTTTGTAAAATAGACACTCTGTCAGAGCTGCTTCTTAAATGTGCTGCATCAATAGCGAAAAATGAAAAGCCTACTAAAAACCTTTCTCTTTTTCTTTCTGACCCGGTAGCCCCAAGTGTGTCGTTTGGATTTATCTCCCTGATCCATCTGGTAAAGAGTGAAAAAGTTAGCTTCACTTATAGCCTTCTGCTGTTCTGAGGGGCAACATTAGCAGCACGGGTCACTCCCGCAGCGACAGTGCTAATCTAATTAGCACCAGCGAGACTTGCAGGCACTTCCTGTTTTTTGTCTTCATGCTGGCAGCAGTTGCTTCCCAGTGCTGTCACAGGTAATGGTGGCGGAACTGTTAAAAGCTTTTCTGACCGGATTGGAGGCAAAATTTCAGGTTTAACGTCAGCAATTGAGAGCTGATTTGTTTTGGCTCCCCCCCCCCCCGCACGCACGCACAAAAACAGTAAGTCACACTGTGTTGGATGCCGACGCCCGTCACGCACGAGCGCAGCATTCACACATCAGACACATCCGCCACCTGCAAACCCCATCATCGACGTCAGAGGGGGATCTGAGTTTCGGGCGGTTCGCGTTAGCGCGACGCTAAAGATCAAAGCGACAAAGGAGGCGGCGGCGGAAGCGTGAAAACAAAGAAAGTGTCGATGGGAGACGCAGGCGGAGGGGAACAAGCGGCGGGAGCTTTCGGAGGCGCTGCTGGAGGAGGCGGCGAGGCGGAGTGACAGTCGGCGATACGGGGGAGGAGGAGGAGCCAAGTGTCAAAGTGACATTTGGATATTTCACCCGCGACAAACTGCAACCCGGGGTGCCGCGGTGACAAGCTCAGAGCGCTTATCACCACCGCCGGCGGTCACACACACACACACGCACGCACACACACACGCGCACACACACACACACACACACGCAGACATCTGCTGGAGGTTTGAGGAGTCGGAGGGAGTAAAAAAAAATCCCCCCCCCCGAAAACATCAGCGTCCTCGTCGGAGTTGCGGCAGAGAAAGGCAACGCTGGGCCATTGGTTCGACTGCTAGCAACGGCTTCTGTCTCCTCCGACATCAAAGTCAAGCACGGCAGCGGCGGCTGTCAGTCCAATTAGCAGCGAGAAAGCTCACGTGGATGGGACTCAGGTCTGCAGCAGTGTTCCGTAACAGGTGTGTGTGTGTGTGTGTGCGTGTGTGTGTGGGTGTGTGTGTTTGTGTGTCCTATATATGACAGCAGACACTCCCGCCCTCCCTCCGCCCCCCCTCCTTCCCACCTCCCACAATCCTCGGAGCCAGACTCATCGTCTCACTGTCAAACTTGTCACCCGGATGACGCCACCTGTCTGTGAGCGCCGCTGTTTGTTTGCACAGGTGAAGACCGTGCATCCCGCTGACTGAAAGAATCAATTAGTGAGGCAGAGGCAAAATCCAAGTGCGGCCGAGGCCAAAAGTTAATAGAATTCTTTGTTTTTTTCTCCCTTTTTTTTTTTTTCTGTGATTCACGCAGAATCCAAATCAGAGGAACTGAGCTGTGACTTTCAGGGATATAAATCAAAAAGGCCGACAACCAAAAAACAACTGCTGGCTACGATTCATCAACAGCGAACCCGATCAGACTTGGTGGGGGCGGAGTCACAGATGACAAAAACAAAATAAGCATGAACGATACTCGGATGCAGCTGACGTCATCCATCAAACCTCCCCAGCGTCCTCTGCTAGCTGCTGGACGGTGCTTCGGCATGCAGCAGTGTGTGTGTGTGTGTGTGTGTGTGTGTGTGTGTGTGAGAGAGAGAGAGAGAGAGAGAGAGAGAGAGAGAGGCAGAGTGGGTGGTTGGGCGGGAAGGATAAGTGATTTTAGTTGGAGGGGCTTTGGAGGCTCAACCAGCACATGTCACACAGGCAGCTGCAGCACAGCGGGGATCCAGAAATCTGTGCACGAAAGTGTGTGTGTGTGTGTGTGTGTGTGTGTGTGTGTGTGTGTGTGTGTGTGTGTGTGTGCATGTTAGGGCACAGACAGACTAAACAGCAACTGATCAGCACTCTCCACTCAGGGAGCCGACGTTTGCGTAACCTGCTATACCAGGCTCAGTCAACAGAGGGCACTGTCACACCTCCACAGCGTCCACTGTCTGCTCCCCATTTCTCTCTCTCTGTCACACACACACACACACACACACACACACACACACAGACACACACACACACACACACACACACACACACACACACCATTTTCTCTCATTTCACGTCATTGTGTGGAGGCATTGTCAGTGTTTTTAGGGTAAACAGACAGCAGAAACAATTACGCCGCGGCAGGGTTGTCAGCAAAGTTTGATATGAACGCTGGCTGCCCTTGTTTTTATTTTTAACAGTCAGACAGACTGATTTTGTTGCCGACAGCTACAACGTTTGTATTTACGTTTGCGCAGCTGGTGATAAGAGAAGCAACTTGACGTGTTTGCTGTTTTCTTTTTCTTCTTCCATTTTTTACCTCCTTTCGGGGCTATAAATAGTGACGCACTGGCAGGCAGCGAAGCCTCGTGTGGACCGACGGGATGGAAACACACTGCTGTTTGCACTTTTGCCATTACGAGCACTTTGTGTGTGTGTGTGTGCGTGTGTGTGTGTGTGTGTGTGTCCCTGCTGCGTTTGTGTCTGCTCCAGTCTGATGCCGCGAGTTGTGTCTCGCCTGCGTCGTTGCATCCGCCTTGGTGTTTACATCTGGGAGGGAATTCCGCAGCCAAAATTTCCTCTCATGCGGCGCAGTATCGCACCACAGATCAGTGGGCCGTGTGTGTGTGTGCGTGCGCGCGCGCGTTTGCAGTTTCTCAAGTGCTAGCATGAAGTGCTGGCGCCCCCTCCTCACCTCCTCCCTTGTTTTTTCTCTCCTCTTCATTCAGCGATTGTGGCTGAGAGGATCCTTCTCCCTTTCCCCCCTTTCACTCATCTTCTTCTTCTTCCTCTTCTTCCTGTCTCTTTTCTCCCCCCACCCCCCCAGCCCCCAGCCCTAATTACCCATACTCCTCGGAGTGGCCCCTCCTTCAGAGCCCTTTGAAGTTATTTTAGCGCAGATTCTACTCGGCTACAGTGAAGACAAAACAAGTGAAGGGCTGCGTTTGAGGGCCTTTTTGCATGTGTGCAACTGTGCGTACACACACACACACACACACACACACACACACACACACACACACACACTCGGTTGAGCGTCGTCTCCAGTTTCACGAGTGTTTATATGGAGGCGAGTGTGTTTTCACGACAGAGCGAAACCCGCCTGGTTTCTGTCTCCGCGTCGCACCGAGCTAGGCCTTAGCTTAGCTCCGCTAGCTTCCGCCAACATGCGATACGTCCAGATCGTAGCCGTGTGCGTTTTGCGCCCGCGTCCGTCGCCCGTGCGTGCGCGCGAATGCGTGTGTGTTCTCCAGCGCCGACATGCATGAATGCAGGCTTTCAGAGTGCCTGCTGAATGGCCCAACTGCCCGTCACGCTTGTGTTGGGCTGAATGGCCAAAGTAGAGCAGCTCAAAGCCACGTGCTGTTTCTCTGTAATCATCTGAAGTCTTTACCCGCTCACACACACACACACACTCACAGACCCACACACTCAAAGATATGCATACACACACACACGTAAATTCCCCAGACTTTTTATGCAGGCTTATGTTTGTGAATTATTTCCCAGCCTTCAAATGAGCAAAAGAGGATTATATACTATTTTTTTTTTTGGGGGGGGGGGGGGGGGCGTGCGAGGGGCGTTCCTTCAGATATGAGTCTTTCCAACCTACAGAGATTTTTTTTTTCCTTTTTCTTTTACAGCAGACTTTGGAAAATACCACAGCCCCCCCCCTATTTCAGAGCCTCTTGAAGTGAGAAAAAAAAAAAAGCCCCAACAGATGGTGACAGATGTCGCAGCATTTTGCTTTATTTTTGCTGCTGCACTCATCGGCACTGACGGGATTCCAAGAGGGAAAGTGACCAATCAGCAGCTCGCAAGGGAAAATTGTGTCAGTGCAGCCAAATGATCATCACCCATTTCTTGCTCCGGGGACTTCTTTTTAATCTTTTGGTAGAGATTTTATAAATGGAGGAATTTCGCAATTGAAAGCGTCTTAGTATCCAAATCGTTTGCACTTGGCAACATTTTTTTTTTTTTTTTTTGGGGATTTGCTCCAGAAAATCACTGCAGCAGCCAGCTGCGGTGCGGCTGCATCATTAGTTACCCAAACTGTTTTCAGTCGGATGTTTTTCCCTCATCTTGCTAAAAAAAAAAGCAGAAGAAAAATAAATACCCCTTTGCTCAAAGGATTTGGGCTGTCAGTTCAAGACAAATGTCACAAATATTTTTTTTTAATAAAAAACAAAAGGAGAGCAAAAAATTTGAAAAAAAAAAGTCACTTGGATGCTTGCCGGGAATGCCTGAGTGCTTTTCTCCTCTCGTGCTCGTCGTTCGGGCATCGTGGGATGTTTCTGACAGAACGTCAGGGTGCAAAACATTTGCCACAATTACCGTCTCATTCACTTTGTCTCTTGCAGGCCGGAGGAAGAAGCCCAACGATGTGACGTTTCCTCCTGCTTCTCCCGCAACGCCAGTGACGTCATCATTGAGGACGAGACTGGATGGAGGTGAGGGCCGGGGAGGACGAGACGGCTGTGGTGAAAGAAAAAAACGAGTCAACGTTGATGGTGAACCATCGGGTGGTGGGGGAGGGGGGCGGGGTGGCTGCACGCGGCCGATGGGTGGTTCAGAATCAGAAACGACACGGCCGAGGTGGACGAAGAGGGGGACACCGTGGATTTATGAGACAAGTGCCGAGGTGCGGCGGGAGTATCCGATATTTCCCATCTGACTCGGCTCCCACCGCAAACCCAGACTCCAATGAGAAACACAAACACTCGCACTGTGGCCCAGAATCTGTACAGTGTAAAACTGGCCAAGGTCCAGCTTCCTCTTTTCTTTTTTTTTCTGTCTCTTCCCTTCCTCTGTGGCACACACACACACACACACACACACACACACACACACACACACACGCGCGCGCTCGCTTGAAGGGGGGACCTTGGTCAGTGGTGATTAAAGAGGACGCTGCGGTTCGCCGCGCTGTATTACTGCGGAACGCTTCTCCGCCGGGTGCGATGATGGACTGAGATCCACCCATGTGTCTGCGCCGCATGGGTCCGCCCCCTCCGGCGTCCTGACGTGCTCCCACGCGGAGCCGAGCGGCGCCGTCGACGCCTTCCACATGCGATTGCGACTCCTCGGCCCCCCCACCCCCCCGCCCCCCTCTCCCTCCCCGGGAGCGCCGGCGAAGCAACTGAAGCCCGGTCCGAACCTCCCCTCGGGCCACATGTGCGTCCCACATTTCCGATACGCCGCTTCCTCGACACAAAGGCGGGCGCGCGCTGATGAGACGCAGATCCGGGCGATTGATGGAGTGCCAGAAAACGTAGAGCACATGGACGAGTCCCACCGGTGACACGTTCACCCGAGCAGCGCAGCGTGTCGTCTCGTGCACGTTTTGTTTACGTCAACGTAGCGGCCAATGTGGAAAAAAGAAACAGAAAAAAAAAAAAGAAGAATGGTGCTAATTATGAAATGAAGACCAGACCGGCTGTCTTTTATGGGAGAAACGCTGGCTTTTTGAACCTCTCCACGTGATGGTTTCGCTGACACGTCGCGTCAACATAGCTGTCAAACTGTATAGATGGATTTCCAAAAATCCAGTATCGATGTATTTTGGATGTGATCAGCTTTTTGGTTTCGAAGCTCGCCATGGTTTTACTTTACGGGGAACTCGTGCTCGCACGCTCGGCAACGTGGTTGACCTCCGCAGTCCAGTGAGAGTAGAATGATGCTATTTCAACACAGCAGAGTTGCTCATGCACGAACACAAGCGCAGAAACACAGCAGGGAGGAGACCTACAGCCAAACACCACCTCCTCGGTGGCATCACGTAATAACAACGACGACTGCTGAGAGCGACTCCAGGTGGGTGACGGCCAAGCCCAAACCCAGTGAAAAAATCAGAGGTAAATAGAACAAACACAAAATATTATCTCTCAAATATTTTAAAATGGAAAAAACAATGTTGAAAAATACATTTATTACTGATGTAAGTCCATCATGCGACTTAAGTTTCATGTCAAATTCACACAATTTTTTTCCCCCCACAAATGAAATGGTAATATTTACAATAATAACAATATTTTGCTTTTCTGAGTTTGAGCCAACGCACGTGGTTATTTTCAAATCATGTCAATCTGGAAAAGAAAGTCAATGTTTTCTCTGGAAAAACATGATTTTTTCCAGAATTTTGGTCAAGAACTTCGATGACTGACAGAGCGAGATTTAGGAGAAACACGTCAGCGACACCTCACTACACATGAGCCTTCGGACCGAATCAAGGATACAAGATTGAACGAGTGTTACGAAGACGTCCCGTAAAAAAAAAAGAAAGAAAGAGAAACCCCGCACGGCTCCCTTCACTGACCCAACGGGACTGTGAGTGTGCGTTACGAGGACCAGGCTCCTCTCGGCTCTCTGAAGTGCTGCCAGAGAGCCCGATAGCATCTTAACGGGGCGACATTTCATCTCTACCAACACTTAATTTGCTCGGCATGTCTGGGAGCCCGAGTCCAGGCCCGCTGGAGGAGACGGACGAGACGGACGAGGAGGGATGAAATGTGCAGATACGGATCCTGGATGTACGACGTGTTTAAGGAACATTTACGCTCCACTTATCTCCCCGTATCGTCGCCGCGACAGACAAGCCGCGTCGGGCTGGAGTAGCAGCCTTCGTCTGGTTCAACTCGGCTGCCTCCTGTCGCTCTCTCGCTTTTCTCCCCCCCCCCCTCTAAAAAAAAAAAAAAACATCGGATTCGCACAAACGCACCGGCGAAGGCGCTCGCCGTGCGACGCTCGCCGCATTTTGTACTTTCAAATCAAAGCGTGCGTCTCGCTGCAGGCGGGAGCTGGATGTCGCGACGCCACTTTTCACTTTTGCTGACAACATATTCATAAGCGGATTCCTCCCACCGTGACTGCACACGGCTGGGTGGGTGAGTCAGAGCGAGGAAAAAAAAAAACAAGAGGAGGGATCCCTCCCGGCCCTCGTCCTCAGCCCTAATTGGCAGACGCGAAACTAACGTGAGCGGCAGCGAGGACGAGCAGACGGAGAGGGCAACGGGTTTCTTCCTCCTCTTCTTCCTCTCCTTCCCTCTCGCTCCGGTTAAATATGCAGATGCAGCGGGGCACGGTGCTGCCAGCCAGCGGGTTTTCGTTGCAGTATTTGGGTCAGCGGCGACGTCACAGCGTTTTTCACAGCAATGCAGGGTTCCTTTAAAAACGTCCCGCAGAAGGTTTGATGTGTCTGTCTGCATCAGAGGAGAGGAGAGGGGGAGGGCGGGGGAAACGTCTGCAGCTCAGCTGTAGTCTGCAATCAGAGAGGATTCTGGTTTTAGTGATGCTCAGCTCTTGAAAAGAAAGAAAGAAAAAAAAAAAGCACGCGCGGGGAATTGGGGGGTGGGGGGGTGGAGAGGGCTCTATCTCCTCAGCAAAGCCTTAAATGCGTAGGTATAGTGCACATGGAAAAAATAGAAATGAAACGAAAATATCGCTTTCATTTTGGGTGGGTAATTAGCCTTCATCAGAAGCCCGGTCGCTCGGATTTCAAGTCTAAGATCTTGCTGGTGTGTCTTTGCCAAGTGTTATTAGGAAAGCATTTTCTGCCCGTCTTTAAATATCCGGGGATTTCTTGACCAATCAGCTTCCTTTCAGCTGTGACAAAAACCGGGGAGGCAGCTGCTTCGGAGCTGCCCGCGAAGGCTCCGGCAGGAGATGAAGACGAAGCTGAGGAGGAGACGCCGACCGCAGTCCCGTCTACCGCTCATCAGATCTGATTTCCCCTTTGAATGTGAGCGATAAGCAATTCAAATTTTCCCCTCTGTGAACAAACACTTATCAGCTTCTTTTTTTTTTTTTTTTTCTTCCAGATGGATATTCGTAATTTTGCTTTGCAGCCACAGAGAAAACACTCCACACACAACTGAGCCATAATCTGATTTTACTGCGGTATTTAAAATACGCTTGAACAAGCTGCGCAGACCTTCCCATGTAGTGCCCCTCTTTTGGTGCGCGACTGCTCAAGTACTGGAAGAATAAAAGAAAACACTGAAAACCTCAACCGGGGTTATAATTTGAAGAATTTTGATTTACTGGACGTGTTTCTGTTTGCCTTTTTAGGGTTTTTTTTTCTCCAGCTGATGTGTCAGTTGATTGACACCAGGCCTCCAGGGTTCAGCCGTAATATATTAAAAACCAACATAACATGAAGGGGATCACACCTTAGATTGCGGTTGGTCCCCACGTGACAAAAAAAAAAAAAACTCTTCCAGACCATCTCTTCAGACAAAACACAATCCCATCAAGCCAGCGCTAATCCATGGACTGCAATTGGATATTAATCTGATTTAAAGTCCAGGTGGTTGCCAAGCCCTTGGTTCTGCTGGAACCTGCTGATGGGCCCACCAAACCTCCGTCCCATCCAATCCAAACTTGAAGCTCCGCTGTACAAAGGCCGGAGTTTAGGGTTTGGTATTTGTTGATTAATTCTAGAATGAATCAATGCCTCCAGCCTTCAGGACTATGTTATACCACACAGATTTGTGCACGTGGGTCCAAGCATGTGTCTGAATTAGGAGGCGACTCTCAGATTGTTCTTTCTCTCTTTCAACCGTCCAAACGGCCGCAGCGGGAAGTCAAACCGGCCGGGCGCTGTTGAAGGCAGCTTCTCCAATGTGTCTGGCTTTGACCTGGTTCAAACTGCTGAAATCAATTACTGTCCCCGTCCACACGTGATGGATGTTGAATTTCCACGAGTCGTTTATCTAAATGATCAGAGCTGGGTCTCCTAACGACGCAGCACATCGAGCGCTTTTTCCCTTTGCAGAATAACACATTTCCCTGCCGCGCTCTCGCTTTCGCAGCGTTTGAAAGACAAAAAAAAAAAAAAAAACGATAAAAAAAAAAACTGGAGCAGAATGAAGTTGCCATGAATCAACCTCACTTGCTGGAAGCAACGGACCCCAAAGAACTCGTAGGTCACCCGTGAAGGGCTTTAAGAAATAGTATTTTTCTGGATATCTGGCATGAAATCAGTTAGTCACCATCACAATGCTGCAGAGGTGAAAGCGGCAGTGATTCTGCTGCGAAGGGGGAACGTTTCCAAGAACAAAAAACAAAAAATCTCACCTTGTTTTGTCATCACCCGCCTCCAGCCGTGCAGCTAAACCCGGCCGGGCTTTAACAGCTCACTCCCCTACCTTGGCGTCTACACCCCACACCTCCCCTGCTACACCCCACACCTCCCCTCCTCCTCCTCCTCCTCCTCCGGAAGAATGAATTATGGAGCGGAGAAATATTTCTGGACTTGTTTTTCACAAGTGCGCAGAGCTTCTGGACTCTGTCCGGGTTCTTCAGAACTGACCTGGGGGACGACCAGATGGTCCAGTGGTGAGGGGCCGGCCAAGCCAAACAGGACCCCTCCGCGCAAAACAAATCCAGGAATATATATAAATAAATACGACTCTGGGATGATAATGTGCAGGAGGGGCCGTGGCCAAAGCAAATAGAGAGCCGAGGTCCATGGACCCGCACCGGGTCGGTTCTGCGGCGGAAAAGTGCAACGCGGCCGTCTCTATTTTCTCTTCTCTCTGCTTTCTCTGGACCTTCGTTGTCAAAGTCGCTCACGAATCCTGCGCGTGCTGATAATCTGGCCGCCTTCTCCTCAGCGGCAGCGTTCTCGCCTCGGCCGTGGCTCCTGGCTGACATTTAAAGCTGCTCAGGGTGTCACCTTGTGCAGCCCCTCACTCAGCGCACCAACCCCAGCTGATCTCCAGAGAAACTTTGTGGTGTTTCAGACTGGAAACAGGTGCCTCCTGAAGCCTCACTCGACACGGCAGGAGTGACGAAGGTTTCCGCACTGAGGTTTTTCAAAGGCCCTCTCTCCTTTTTCCGTTAGTTCAACATCGCGGTTCGAGCGAAAGAAGCAGTGGGGATACAGAAAAAAAAACAAAACAATGGAAAGATGGGTGAGTTCATTTCAAACGATTCGAACGGGAGAAAAAAAAAAAAACTGGGCCACATGGAGACCTAAAAGAATGCGGTGAAAACGTGCAGGATGTCATAACAGAGGCGTTTGAGCGATCTGCCGCTTGAAAGAAAAACACGGCCTTTGATTCCCCCCATCGATCCTCCGCTCCGTGTTCCTCTCACGCACGCCGAGCCAGCTCGCCGGGAGCGGGCGGGGGCTGCGGGGTAAAACAAACATGCTAAACCCATTCCAACAAAATGACAAGGGCCTCTTGTCTTTCCTCCTCTGGTTGAAGCCACTCTCCGTCTCTGCCGTAATTAAAAAACGGGTTCCGGCTGCTCGGCAAAAAGCGGTAAACGGTGGAGTGATATTGTTTGTGTGCGAGACGCAGATGATGCACCTGCAGGATTTTCTCTCTTTTTTTTTTTCTTTTTTTACATCTGAATGTTTCTGTCTGCTCTGTGTGCACGCTTTTTATTTTTTATTTTTTTTAGCTTCGTTTTGCATAATTTTCATCCATCCGTGTGTGTGTGTGTGCGTGTGTGTGTGTGTGTGTGTGTGTGTGTGTGTGAGTGGGAGAGAGGGAGACAGGGAGAGAGAAAGGGCACGTCCCCGTCTGAGAGCATTAGCAGCGAGCTCTGTTCTCTGTATCTCAATGAGGGGATTAGAGGACTATTCATTAGCCGGGCTTTGATAGGTGACTGGCTGAGTCCATCCAGCGCTGCCGCTCCGCACACTGCCAGACACACAGACAGGCCAGAGGGGTAATGGAGGGAGCCGGCTCTCTGCTCCCTCCCGTCTTCACCTCCTTTTCTCTTTGCCTTTGGCCAGATCTGTCTCCTCCTCCTCCTCCTCCTCCTCCTCCTCTTCCCCCTCCTCAGTGTCGCCCTTGTTTTTCTAGCGTTGATGGAAAACCTGCGCTTGGATGTAATTTAAGTTTTGTATTACTCTTTTGCCTCCCACTGTACGTTAACACTACTAAAAAAAAAAACTATTATATGCATTGCAGGTAGCGGATTACACGCTGGCTGGCCACTTTATTAGGTACAATGTTAAACTGATGGCCAAGCCAATCACAACTCGGTGTCTTCAGCTTGTAGATGTGATGAAGACGATTGAAAGTGAACGTGGTTCATCAAAACAATCTCTGGGGTTCTACAGGGGATGGTCCCAGAAAGAGAAAACACCAACATCCAGTGAGCAAATGCCTTGTTGATGTCAGGGGTCAGAGGTCATAATATGGCATTCGGGTTGGAGACCATAGAAAGTGAACAGGAACTCAAATTGCCGCTGGTTCCAGTGAGATTTCTCATAATCCAAGACTTCCAACTTTTGATTGACACACGACGACTGAGACAGAATGAGAGAGTCTAAAGTCTGCCGTTTGATCTTTGAAACCAAATTTGATTTTGGATTAAACGCCACCTAATCAGCGGTAGTATTATTATTATTATTAATAATAATAAGCGCATTAGGAAACAAAGTAGTCGCTCAGATGTCCTTTTGTGTGTTTGTTTTGTCTCAGAAGTCCCCCATTTGGAGGAAACTGGCGGATAAAAACCCTCATCAGAGAGTTTCCTTTAATCACACAGAGTGGAAGTGATCTGCTGGTAAATTTTTTTCCCAACGCTTCCCTGGAAGGGATTAGGTTGGTAATTTGCCGCTGATTGTCGGGGGACAACAGAGGCGGCGGTCAGCCACTCCGGCTCCAATTAGCGGTTTTGCAATTAGTCGCTAACTGCTGCCGTCGTGTGGGCAGCTGAAGACTCGGGACAGCGACAAGCAGGAGTGGACGTACTCTTACCCAGGTGTGACTGTTTAACTACTGGAAAAAACTACTAATCACTGCTTGAAATTACATCTCAATTTGGCCTGAAAGGGCTAAAATAAAGTGAGTAAAAATTGGAAATAAATCTGATCTAATTTTGATCTTAATTAATCGTAATTAATTAAATATACGATACTAATTTGACAGTGACGATCCTCCTCTCCCCTCTCATCACTATTCAAAGAAGTCATTTTATTTCACTCCCGAACAGATTTTGATTCTTGAATGTCGTAGCGCCGACATTCTCGGTTACGGCTCAGTCGTCTGCGAAAAAAAAAAAAAAAAAATCAGGAAAAAAAAAAAAAAGACGGCGGATTGAAAAATACCCCCATCTGCCACGTGTCACTCTTCAAAAGCAGCGTGGAGCGTCACACTCGGTTGGGTTGGCACGAACCCGCTTTTTTTTTTTCTTCCTTTTCTTTCGTTTTTCTGAAAGTACAAATAGCTCGGCAAGCAGAAAAAAGGACAAAAACTGACAAGTTTGCACAAGCGAAACTAAGTGGCAATAAAGAAAAAAGGGGAGAATCACAAATATTCGTTTTCATCCTCACCACCCCCCCCCAACCTTTCCTTCCCGCGGAGCTCAAGCAGGTTTTCTCGGGATGGGACGGGACGGGACGGGGGCGGAAAAGGCTGAGGCACAACGCTGGGAGGAGAAGCTGTCAGCCGACCAGGAAGAGGAGAAGAAACGAGGGATGAACTGGGGACCCGATGTGTGTGTGTGTGTGTGTGTGTGTGTTTTTCTTGATCTGAGCTTCTTAATAAATCTGTCAGAGGGAGACAGAACGAGAGCAGGAGAGGGAGAGACGGGTCTGTCCGCAGAGGTCTTCACCAGGTGGTTTGAAGTGCAGATCTTCTCCTCCTCCTCATCACCCTCCTCTTCATCATCCTACTCTTCATCACCCTCTACCTCCCCATCCTCCTCCTCGTCCTCCTCCTTCCCGATCCGAGCCGTAGAATTATTTATTTACCTGTTGTTTTGAACTTGCTGCGTGCACACCTGAGACCCTGAAGGGGGGGGGGGATTTTGGCAGGAGTCGCTCTCTCCGACTTCGCAGAAGGAAATTTTCTTGGCTGAGATTCCGGGTTCGCGGCCTCGCTGCTGGTTTCTGCCTTTGCGTTTGGTTTCCACCTCGACCTCCATCGGCGCTCCGAGGCGTTTTCTGCTTTGTCCTTTTAAGTATTGATCTTTTTCTTTTTTTAAACAAACATTTTATTTATTTACGTGTCCAGCCATGAGTTTACATGGACCTGTCTTTAATGAATCACTACGTGTGGATGTTCTAAATTAGCTGCTCCAGTTTCTGCCCGAGTGGAACAAAGTTTTGGCCGACTCCAAAGGTTTTTTTTTTTTAATTTTATTTCTTTTTTTAAATAAATACCGCTTCCTTCTCCTCGTCATTTCTTACTTGGAGACATTATAGCTTCAGTGCTTAAAGTAATGTCAGACTTCTCATGCTGGTGTATGTTTATATCAAATCCTTTTTCCAGCAGTTGAAGAAACTCAGACCAGTCTGACTGTCTGATAAGTGCCGGCAGGCTCCTGTAAATATTCCCATCCTGCGACCTCGGATCCACCTCGACGAGCAGCCCACCGGCTCCGGTGAAGTCTTGCCGCGTCAAATGTTCCAAATAAAAACACTAATTGAGAAATTAATCAGCTGCGCTGGTGAGAGACGACTCGATTTTAAATGCAGCGTCACCGCTGTGGCCGAATTCATTCGCTGAGCTTTTTCTTTGATTTTTTTTGTTTGTTGTTGAAATCATCGTGGGGTCACACGCTTGCGTGTCTCTTTGTCTTCGAGGACTTGGCCGTCGTTGATGATCTTCGCTCGTTGTCTTCCTCTCACATTGTTTCATTGTTGGATTTTTATGCCCTCCGTCGACCCCCGAACGCAAAACCTCGCAGCCCGGCTCTGAGACCTCTTCCTCTCTGTAATCACACAGTGTTGCAGTTACCACACAGACACACGCAGACACACACAGACACACACACACACACACACACACACGGAACTTGCGATATCTGGCATACAGTGCGTTTCGGCTCCCACGGCTTTGTAGCGCGCGCTAAATAAAAGCGCACATTGAAGAATAATAAACTCCACGAGACAATAACAAATGCATTCTTCTGCCCGTGAAAGACACACACACACACACACAGACACACCCACACACTCACGCGCGCGCGCACGCAGCCCTGTGGTGTGGGAGGGACAGTATATTTATTCTGTTTCTCCTATGAATGTGTTTATTGTTTCATATCGCCGCTAGTTTATGGTGTCTGTGTGACTCCCAGCTGGAGAGTAAACACTAGATAAGACAGACGTGTGTGTGTGCGGGCGTGTGCGCATCCCTGTGTGTGTGTGTGTGTGTGTGTGTGTGTGTGTGTGTGTGTGTGTGTGCGAGGCACCTCCCGATGGATGGCAGGCTATATAAGTCAGGTTAATGTTATCTTATTTCACACAGCTCCGGGCAAACCTCGAGTGTAGATCATTTGGAGCGTTCTTATTACTTTTCATTAGGATAATATGATGGGCTTGGTGGGGGTGGGCGGGGCAGAGATGAGCAGTGGAACCAATACACGTGTGTGCGTGTGCGTGTGTGTGTGTGTTCGTCGTCTGTTCCGATCAGAGCCGACCTGCGAACTCCTCACCTGCTGCTGCTGCTGCTGCTGCTGCTGCTGCTGCTGCTGGAATGCAGATCTGCAGCGAAGGACCATAAATAACTTGCGAGGTGCATCGATCGGGTGGATCAGGGGCCCACCATTCAAAGCGCCTGCCTGGGGAGGGATTGTGGGTAGGACCCTTTGACCCTCCCAGTGGTTGAGGCCGGTGCAGGCAGTACATGGAAGAAAAATGAAAGACGAAGTTTGACACGTTTCTTCCTCCTCGCTGTGAGCAAAAAAAGAAAAAAGAAAAAAGAGGCTCTGATGCAGAAAATACAACAAGATGGGAAATATTGACTATTTTTTATTCAGGATTGTGTCAGACAAACAATGTTGTTCAAATAAGTTATTCTGCATTCTAATGAATCAGTCATTCATCTTCAGCCCTTGTAATTGTGAATGCGCTCTACTGCTGCTTATCAGGTTTTACATTTGTGTTTTGATTATGTTTCACCAATTTGGCATTTTATTCTTGTTTTATGATTGCGCATTCACTGCAACTATGTTTTGTTAGTATTGCTTTCATTCTGTTTTACTACGGAAAGAGCCTTGTGCACCGTTTGGCTGTTGTAAGGTGCTATACAAATAAAATTTGATTGGTTGATTGATTGCACTGAAGCCTACGAATAAAAACCAGGGATGCAGAAACATCCTGAAAATGCAGGCAGTTTAACTTTATCAAGGTGACACCGACCTTTGCGTGTAAGTCCGGGGTGCCAAAGAAGGGGGAAAAAAAAAAATAGGTTTAGCGTGTCAGCCACCCACACAAAAGGGCACCTTGGGCCTCTGGAGGCAGCGCAGAAAGTGCTGAACCGAGGAGACGCCGCTTGCTCTGCAGTCGGTGGCAGGAGTCGAGTTGCACCGACTGAACTGGCTCGCTCATTTATCTTCATCAGTTTTCTGAGTATATATGTTATTTCTTGATCTCCGAGTCAAGTGGAGCAGCCTTCCATGATGAACTACAACACAAAACAATCTATTGATCTTCAGAAAATAGCATATTTAGCCCTCTGTTTACAGCCCCCCCCTGAAAAATGTCTCATCTTCCTGCTAAAATGCTTTGTTCGTTGGACCTTCAGAATCATCAGGCGTCAGGGCCCCTCATGACATCACAAAGGGCCAAGAACGATGTGTTTTGACAAAACAGTTCTGAACATTGCTGAAAAGTGAAGCAACTTAAAGAAATTAAAAATGTCTCTTTTCTGAGGAGTCTGTTGCCCAAAGAGAGAAACAATCATTGTCATTTGCTGTTCCTTTTCTTTTAGGAAGTGTGCACTCACACCAGATATTTGCTACCTTCCTCGTGCACAGAACCGCAACTTCTGTTCTCTCACTCCACACACACACACACACACACACACACACACACACACACAAAAAAAAACCATCTTACTTTTCTGCAAGTTTTTCTTGCACCTTGCGGGTGGTCCGTCACATCAAGGGGATCACATTCAGATTCCGCTGATAGAGTTGCAACATCTTAACTGATGACCCACAACCTCTCTGCCTCTTCCCTCCCCGCGCCCGCTTATTTTTACTCGCTCTTTGGCCGGGGGTGTCTCTCGCCTCACTCCCCCGACACACCCCCGGCCTCCCTTTGCCATCTGCCGTCCAAACAAGCGGGCTTGCGGCCGCTTGCTTCCATCCTTTTCTTTTCTTCTCCTCCTTACAGTAAACACCTGCATGCACTCCGAGCGGCAGCGCGGCCGTGAATAGCGGCGCTGAAGGGCTGCTGACAGCCCTGCAGAGAGTCCCTTTCAAATGCACAAGCACTGTGACCAGCCACAATTGCCTGTGTGTATGTGTGTGTGTGTGTGTAGAAGCCACGGCTCTCATTTGCATCCTCAGCCAGCCCTTAATTAGCCGTGTTGTAATATTTAAATATTCAAGGTGGCAATTAAAAACCTTTGAGTTTCTGCCATCCGTCATAACTTTCACCCGCATTAAAATCTTGCACATTCATTTTTGGGATTTTGGGGATTTTTTTTTTTTTTCTGCTGCTGCTGCTTTGAAATGTAAAATGATTGCGGGGAAATCCTGCAGAAGTGTTTTCAGAGAAAATAATTCATTGCTGCGTTTAATACACAGTAAAGCCCCATGATTCAGCCTCCCCTTCGACCAGCCGCTGCCAGTGTGTTTTCTCACGTTGCAGCCCATTAAGTACAAACCGCCCGTCCTATTTTTTTTTCATCGTGGCTGACTGACTCTTCTCAAAGCAAGCAGCAACTCCTGAGATCTCCTCACCGCCCCTCGAGTCGAGGCCTCCAGCGTGCGCTTCCTTTTTGTTTTCCCCCCGTCTCGGCCAAAACAACTCGGCGAAAAGACTGGAAAACTTGTTGACACGGATAATCCATTACGGGAAGCATCCGCCGCCGCCGCGTTTGATTCTGACAAGCGTTGAAATGCTCAAACTCGCAAGACAAAAAGGTGTGCTCTGTGTGCACAGGCGTGTTTTATTTTCAGACGTGAGATAAATTAACTGTCGTGCGCCTGAGTTTAAAAAGGAAAAGCTGTCTGTTTATTTGCAGGCATCGTTACTTCCACTCACGTCAAACTGAGTTGGACCACACAAAGACAACGCAGGATGGCAAACCTGTGTTATTACCGTATTAAAACACAGTCGTAAAGTCGTAAAACGCGACACCTGGAGTAGCGGCAACGTCTGCTGGAAGTTTCAGCACCGCCGCAGTGAGACGAGGAGTTGTGAATACGTTTGATTTGCTCACGGATCCGGGAACGATGCCGCTGCTCCGGCGCAGCCTTCAAATTATTTCCAGCTAAATTCAACGACTTCACCCTCTTGAACTGAACAGAGAGGGGAAAAAAAACAGATCTTGGGCTCAGCTGGGGAGATCTGTTGGAGCGAAATCCAACTCCAAACAACAACAACAACAACAAAAGTATAAATTAATATCTTAACTGAGTTGAAGCAAATTGTCTCCCCCCCCCCCCCCCATTTCAAGTCTGAAGAAATGATTGCACTGAGCTGCTAAGCAGATTCGTCCTGTAATACATTTTCATCATGAATCAACGGCTCCCACCACTGACAGCCGCGTTAATCCTGACATGTTGGAGCCACTCCCACAAACCCCTGCAGAGACACGTCCAGCAGGGGGTGGGGTGGGGGGGGCGAAACCTCTCCGTATGAAATATGTAATAATGAGCCGGGCCGTGCTGAGTCACCTTCGGTTAAAGCCCCACTAGATGGACTCGACTCGGGCCCGTTACTTTGGCAGCCGGCCCTTCCGAGGAGTCCCAGACGTGATGTACAGCAGCTCTTAATACACTCGCCGCCTCTCAAACACGCAGCGGAGCAAATTAATGCGGTGGACTCGGACGGAGACGGCCAGAATTGAGAAGCAATCTAATCAACCTTTGTCCGTCTCTGTCATCTTTTCCCTCCTCTCTTTTCCATCAGCTGCCTCTTTTTATTCCCCCCCCCCTTCTTCTTCTTCTTCTGTTCTGCCTCTCGGCTTTCAGACGTGCAGGATGATGCCGATGGAGGGATGACAGGGAGAAAGAAGAGAGGGGGAAAAAAAAAAGGAAGCTCGCCCTTTGCTTTACTCTGCCGCCTGGAATTCTTTGCTGGATAATTTGTTAACTTCCTGCAATATGGAAACACTCTGCAGCTTCCATCTTTTGGCACAGAGTCTCTGCGGATTTCTTTTTTTGTTCATTTTTTGATGGATAGTCTTCGGTGTGTCGTAGATCATCATCGCTCGGGAAAGAAATGTTTTGGGTCTCTTGCAGGGTACAGGGCTTGGATCTTCTCTTGTGCAAAAGTCCAACATAAAAAAGAAAGAAAGAAAAGATGAGAAGATTGTGATCACCCGCCTAATATCCAACCTCTGGAACATATTACTATTAGTGTGGGATGAGGAGGAGCGGAAAAAAAGAATCCTCGGTAAATCAACAAATTTCCTCTAATCAAGGGGACTCGTGAAGGAGGGTCGAGTGTTCAATCAGGATCCAAAGTTTGAGGGTTTCACTTCTTTCTTCCTCTTGTTTTTTTGCATTGCAGATCAGCTGAGGGCACAGAAATGACTCGCGCACACACACACACACACACACACACACACACACGTTTCCCTCTCGATTCTTCTCACATGTCGCTTTTCAATATTCATCATCATCGTCCACTGGTCTCCGTCAGAACCGCCACTTTCTCATTTGTCCCCCAGTTAAACTGCAGAAAAACGCTGCGGCGCTAAAAGCTTTAGCTTAATCCGGCTAGCCAGGCCTCCCGCACGCTAATAACATGTAATAGCGCGACCCCCTGACGGCGCCGCCGTGTTAGTAGCCTGTTGCTGGTTCCGCCTTCCATCTGCTGCCCACCCCACCGCTCCCCCCCTCGCTCCCCCGCTCGCCTCTCTGGGGCGGTTCTGGGATGTCGTCCCAGTGACCTTCGCGACGAGGCTTAGCGGCGTTAGCGTCTGGCGGAGGGGCGTTTCTCTGTTCACCTGAAGGACGGCGGTGCGTCAACCACGCCGTGAGATCTTCCGCTCCCTTTCACACGCTCGTGCACGCGCACACACACAAACCACATACACACGTGGACAGGAATAATAATTGTGTCAGAGAACAAAGGCACAAACGGCGAAAAGGAAGAGTTTGGAGTGAATCACTCTTCACCGATCACAATGTGCTCACAACATGTTTGCACAATCAACCCACAAACATGTTTAAAAGATCAGTGGGCCCTTTTAAATTGTGTAAAAGGGAACCGCTAGCTTGAAATGGAATGGAGGAATACACGTTAGTTCATGAATAACTGCTGTGTTTCTTTTTTTCTTTTGACCGATAATAAAACTGGTTTGTGTCGGCCAGTTTGGATCCCTGATCAGCGGCGGCTGAGTGGAAAACTGCAGCTGTTTGTTTCACAGTTTGTGAAACACAAGGAGCGTTTCTCAGTTCGCCCTGTCGTGCACGTCCTTGGAATGTGGGAGGAGGTCGGAGCACCTGGAGAAAGAGAGAGAAAAAAACAAACCCAGGGATTAACCGCGTCGTGCGCCGTGTTTTATTAGGACCACGAGACGACCACTAAATCTCACGCACTGGTCCTTTAAAATATCCGGCCCCGCATTTTTGCTCACTTAAGCTCATAATAACTCTTCCGTATGGCCGACGCGCACTGAATGATAATCAATCACACACTCACACACACCTCTGACACAGAGACTACACACACACACACACACACACTCCTCATCATCAACACACTCGGCTCAGAAACACCATGTGACAGCTTTGTGCTGCGCGCCACCTGCTATCTTTTCCTATCAGGTCCTCCCTCTACCTTCCCTCTACCTTCCCTCTACCTTCCCTCTACCTTCTCCCCTTTTCACTCGGTTTATTTCGCATCTCTAACGGTGCCTTCAAATAGCAGAGAGAGTGATGCACAGTGAGAGCAGCGCCTCCCACTGTAATTTGTTTACAGCCAATGACTCTTCATCTGATTTTTTGCTCCAGTGAAAACCAAACAAAAAAACCAAAAGACAACCCTCTGAATGTCAAGGTGAAGTTAAGGTTCGACTGCGGAAGAAAGGGGAGATTTTAGGACAGAAGGAAGACAGGAAGTAGAAACGAGTGTGGGAAAGAAGAGGGAGGGATCACTGGGATTTCCAAAAATGGAAATGAAGGGACTAGAGAGGAAATGGAGGCAGGATGGCTTCAGCCAGTCGTTGGCCAAATCTGACAAACACGGTTTAATAGCAGCGGAACTTGCAACCTGCGCCGAGGCGGACACGTTTCAGTGACTAAACAGCGGGTAATTGTCGGCTCCAAGCACGCGCGCACGGCTTTTCCAAGTTGTGAACGAGCCGTAAAATAAGAACAGATGCGGGAAGGAAAGTCAGATTGCTCGACGATCAAAAAAGCATCATCGGACACTCGAGGGGGGAAATCTCTTTGTTCAACCTCGACCCCGACCGCCTGCGCTCGTGCACACACATAAAGAAGAAACTAAGAAGCTGCGGCTCGACACTTTGGACCGGGTGTGTCTGCGCGCTGGGCGGAATTGCTTTGACCAGCCACAGTACTCATTAGGACACATTTAAATGCGAGTCAGGCCTCATCAGCAAACATCAGCGCTCGTCCTCATTAAGGAAGCGGAAGAAAAGCCCAGCAGCCGGAATGAGTGGCAGCGTATTATTCACAAATATCATCAAAAAAAAAAGTAAACATACATGCAAACTACGCATTTGCAGCATAATAATACTAATAATTATGATAATAAGGTGACCCAGCACGTTATTCATTTGGTTTAGAATGACCTCATTTCTTGGATGGCATGAATGAATTCTGTCCAATGTCAGTTTTAGTTTTCTATTTTGCCTCCTGTTCTTTATTGATTCATTTTAGTTTTCAGCCTCACACGAAAATGCTGTGCTGTTTGAATTCTTCATAACCAGTGGGGGAAACACAGAGAAACGTAACAACGATCCGTCCAAAAACCTCTGGATTTGTTCAACTCTGCTACTTCCTGCAGCCACGTAAGGCCATTATGCAGCCTCGTGTCCCATTTTAATGGAAACGCACAACACGCTGCTGCCGCCACCCTGACCTGCACCTGCTGGCTCCAAACTCTGAAATAGATCTGAAGCCAAGTCTGGAATTGAACATTTTTTATCTCATGATCCATCCCTGTGTGAGTCTGAGCAGGTTTCTGGATTGCACTTGCACGTGTTGTCTCACTGTTCATTGTCTGCTGGAAGGAGCAGCTTCAGCCGAGCCACAGGTGTGAGGAGAGAAAGAGGGTGAGGACGGACGGACGGACGGACGAACAGACAGACGCCGATTTAATCTGTCGCCTTTTTCTCTCCCACTAAAAACCCTTTTGTGTCTCCCGTCCTCTGTTTCGCTCCGACTCTGGAGTAGTTTGACATTCTGCTCTGCCTCTCTCAGGTGTCTCTTGTCATATTTAGTCTCGGGCTCCCTGTGGGGGAGGGAGGAAGGTGGACTGGCACCACGTTGAGAGAAAGAGGGGAGACAAAAAAGAAAGAGAGAGAGAGACAGAGAGCGAGAGGGAGAGAGAGATCTCTGAAGACCGAGCCGTCTGCTCAGAGGGATCGTGAGTGGTGGAGGCAGATAGTGTTACACTGCACCCAAGGGACCCTGGGAGAGATATGACCGAGGGGACGGTGGGATAGGTCTGTGTGTGTGTGTGTGTGTGTGTGTGTGTGTGTGTGTGTGTGTGTGTGTGTGTGTGTGTGTGTGTGTGTGTATGTGTGTGTAGGTGCACAAAAAGAGGGAATGTTGCAGAAATCAAGGGCAGGTATGGGGAGCGTAGAGGGCCGAGTGTGTGTCTGACGTGATGGAGACGCTAATAAAGGAAGAAGCTCCTGGTGGAGCCGTAAAAAAACTGAAACATGTCAGCTGTCTTCTCCTCCCGGTCAGCGTCTTGGAAGAAAACACCTCTATTTTTATGCATCTGGATGTTTGAGGCAGCTCCTCCACACTCATGGGGACCCGTTTTATTTTTTTCTCTACAGCGCTGAATGGTTCCCATGCTCTGTCTCCTCCACCTCCACCACCTCCACCACCCCTGCTTCTCATCGACATGGAGTGTAGAGTGGTGCAAAAAAGAAGAAGAAGAAAGAATAGCAATGGCTCATCCTCTCCGCCTGTTAAAAGGCTGTGAAGGAGTTAAAAGAGAAGGAGAGGTGGAGGAGGAGGAGGCGAAGAGCGGGAGAAGTGAGTGCAGCGAGAGGACGGCCACTCCAGAGAGCGGCTGAGTGGAAAGTTTTTTTTTTTTTTTTTTTTTGCGGAGGGAGAGAGTTTGGGCTTGAGAGGAAATGAGGAGCGCTATTAAAATGATTAAATGGACAGGATGAGAGAGGGCGAAGCAGAAGAAAAAAAAAAATATATATACATGTATATATATATATATCTGTGTGTGGGTGAATGAAGAGGGAAGAAGACATGGGGGTCGGCTGGCTGCTGATGCCCGGTCACCATTCATCCACGATTGATTGCACCTCCAAATGCAGAATGATAAAGTAAATCTGGGCATTAATTTAGCCGGAGCAGTGCAAATAAACGGCTGTTAAGCGGTAAATCCGTCACCGCGCTTTATTAAGCAGGTTAAACGGCGGAGAGGTGCAGCCGCTGGCGGTGGATTTGGCTCAGGGCGATGCCTGCCGCTCTCATTTGACTGATATGTATATATATATATATGTATAGATTCTGGGCCCGTTGATTGCAAACTACTCTGAGACACGTGTCAAACTCAAGGTTGAAGAATTAAAAGCATGCGCCGACCATAAAGTCCCACAGCGCAGCCCCACTGAATGAGTGGAGATATTATGCAGGTAGTGCTGACTGACTCGAGTGACTCGTGAAACACTGACATCCATCAGCACCGCCTGGTGCTCCTCCATCGGCTCGGCACAGGTCGGTCACTTCTGCGGAGGTCGGGTCAGAGAAGTGAGGGAGGAGTTTTTTTTTATTATTTCCTTGAGGGTCTTCGTCCGACCGGGCGAGAGACGACGCGTTGCAGACGGGGGAGAGAGAGTCCCGCAGTGTCGGACTTGGCGGCGTGAGAGGAGGAGAGGAAGGAGGGACGAGCCGCTCTCTCCCCTCTCATCGTAAAAGTTCTCTGAACATTACGGGCCTCCGAAATGGACCGCGGCAGGCCCGGCGATGTAATAACGCCTCTGATTTCCCCTCCGGTGGGACGGGGGAGGGGCGAGGGGGAAGTTGGAGGACCTCCCGCGCTGAAACACCCAACCAGAAACCCTCTGGATTCGTTCTCTTTGTCTTCTCGTTTTATTCTCTCTTTCATCCTCCCCTGTTTTTTATTCCTCTCTTCCGCCCCTAAAGCTCAGCCTGGCTGAGCCGGCGGGTCAATTCCCAACTAATTGGGGTCAAGGCCGAATCAAATTGCGCTCATATGGGCTAATTTATACGTCTATTTCTGTTGACAGGCGGGGGAATAAGATTCTTAGCCGGCTAATCCGTCTTGGGTTTTGTGTACTCGCTAATATAGTGTGAAGTGTCATTTTAAAGTCTTCCCCTCTCTGGTGCGCGACTCTTTTGCAATTTTCTCTTTTTTTCGGGGGCGGGGGGGTGGCGACAAAGAGAATTAATGGTTTTTACGACAGCCTATTAGTTTGTTCTTTTCTCTCAAGCCCGCACAAACAACACTTCCACTTCCTGTGTTTGTGCTTTTTCTTCCCGGCCTCGTCCTCCTCTACCTCATCACCCTCCTCTAATCTCCCTTTGTCTCTCTCTCACTCACACACACACACACACGCAGAATGCATCAGGGTTTGTTTGCCATGCGCTCTCTCTCGCTCTCTCTCTCTCTCTCTCTCTCTCTCTCTCTCTCTCTCTCTCTCTCTCTGCAGCTGATTTTTTTTCTTATCCCGCCCGTGCAGCCCAGTGAGAACCCATTGTGGCAGCAGTGGATGTGGGAGAGGAGGGAGATAAATTCTAACAGGGGAGCCTCCTTTTGTCACCGCCATTAGGAAACCAAGCAAACTAATTACAGTCCATGCGTGTGTTTGTGCGTGCGTGCGTGTGTGTGTGGGCATCCTTTCCGTCTTCTTTTGTTGCCTGAGCTGCAACCACTGACGTATACGCACAACTTCCCTCTGACTTGCGTCCAAGTCGGCAGCAGGGAGAAGCCGTCCTCCGTCATCGAGGGCGGAGCTTCGTGGGTCTGATTCATCCTGGAACTTTTGTCTTTCCCTTCTTCTTTTCCATCCAGGAGCTTTAAGAGACGCTTCAATAGAAAATCAACATGAGAAACGAATCGTGATTCATCGGAGGGCGACGCAGAGGTCCCGCTTTGCTGTTTCAAACGATTCTATATTCCCACATTGGTAAACTATATCATACGTTTTATTGAAACTTTGCCCCTTTTGCAGCTTGTTTTCATGATGATCGTCTCAAAGCTCAGAGTTCAAACCGATTAAGAGCTACGACTTCTTCATTGCTGATTAACAGCTAACTAACACCGCCGTTGTGGCCATGTAAAAGACGCAGGCTGCTGCCGGGGCCTGTTTGCACTAATTAACCGCCGAGCGTCTTCAGACTTTATTGGACGGTGGCGGTGGAGAAGGATTCCGTGTCGCACTAATTACTCTAAATAAACTGCGTCGATAAACGCTCTCCGGTTTCAGGGGCGAGGCTCCAATCTGCCAGCGGTTCCGACGTAAACAGACTCCCGGTGAAGCGCGGAGCGGGTCGGCCGGCGGTGGGCCGGCCCAGATGCTCGTCAGATACCTCAGCCGGCCCCCACAGCTCGGTTGCGGGTGGGATCGATGGGAGCTGGAGGGTATTCGGTGTCGGAGTTAACACTCCTCAGTTCGTCCCGGGAGAGTGAGAGAGCGTTAAAGACGACATCCAGATTCCACAGGGTTCCCTCCTATTGATTTAAATCTGTTTGTCCGCAAGCGTGTGTGTGTGTGTGTGTGTGTGTGTGTGTGTGTGCCAAGTGTGCAGCTGTCTGCAACCTTGTTACCATCTCAGCAAATACGCCAAAAATTTGCAAAGAAAGAGGAGGAAAACAATGCAAATTTGTTGTGTTTTGTCGAAGCAGAGGAATCCCGATGATGCGGAAACATCTTTGGTTTTCTTGGCCAAAAAAAAAGACTCAAACCGTGGCTGAAGATGAATTGATGACTCGAATTTCTAGTTGAATGGAATGAAAAATAGAATGACTTGACAGTCCACCAGAGTAGAAGCTGCTCTAGGTTTTCATAAGTTTATGACTACAAATGTATCTGAGACTGATGGATGTTTTGGTGTTCATCGTGTTGCAGAGGACGGTCACTGTTGTTGCTACCAAACATATCGCTGTGGATTATGAGGACATTGAAAATGACAAACCAATGGTAATAACATGGTAATACCATGGTAATAACACACAGCTCCTTTTCGCACAAGTGTAAAAACAATTCAAGAGAAAAAAATTCACCTAATCTTTGTGAAGCAGTTCTCCAGTTGAACACCTGGTGCCGGAGACTCCTCTTAGCGAGTACTGCAGTCCTCGACATCGTTAGCCATATTTGTCAGAGCACATCCGCTGTGGCCTATTTAGACACAATCTAATTTCAGCTAATCTTCCATCATTGTCATCATCATCATCATTGCTCTTTCACTTTTTTTCCCCTCTCCCTCGCTCTCCCTCCCTCTTTCGCCCCGTTTACTTTGCTTCATTGGAAGCACCTGCCAGCCATTGGAGCTAAAGAGGGGGAATCCAAGCAGGGAGTGACTCATCCTTCTCCTGTTACCAGCCACTCTTCTGCGTTTGTGTGCCTATGTGTGAGTGCGCGCGCGTGTGTGTGTGTGTGTGTGTGTGTGTGTCAAAGTGTGAGGACGTGAAACGGGTGCCTTTGTGATTTATGTCCTCTCTCTCTCTCTCTCTCTCTCTCTCTCTCTCTCTCTCTCTCTCTCTCTCTCACACACACGCAGACGGCGTGTCTCCAGCCCCTCAGATCTATGCGGGCCCTCGTCAGCTCCCCTCCGCCGCTCAACACCGTTAAAATGCGGCGTCCGCGGCCGTGTGTGTGTGTGCACGCCCGCTCCTGCAGCAGCCCCCCCCGCCCCCCACTCCGATGGCTTCCAGATGTCCATCCGTCTTCAGGTAGCCCACGCTGACAGGTGAACTCTCCGCTGTCTGCGACGGACAGCCGCCATCCGTCATTCTCCTTGTTGCAATTAACTGTGACCACACACACACACACACACACACACACACACACACACACACACACACACACACACACACGTGCGCGCGCACATGCAAAAACATTGAGGAAAAAAAAAAAAAGTTGGACAAACAAATCCCGGATGCAGAGAAAAATCTGCACACGCCCTCAGCTCAGAATTATGACCCGCACATGCACCAATGCACTCGGCT
Organism: Nelusetta ayraudi; assembly: GCF_046127955.1. Lineage (NCBI taxonomy): Eukaryota > Metazoa > Chordata > Actinopteri > Tetraodontiformes > Monacanthidae > Nelusetta > Nelusetta ayraudi. The sequence goes on along the minus strand of NW_027466098.1, from coordinate 18,403,151 downwards.
GCAGATTTACACACACGTCAGTGGACACTTGCGAACGCCCACCTCCTGGGATCACCTCCGCTACACACACACACACACACACACACACGACAGAGCTTCACTTCATCACGTGTAAGGACGCAGCTCGTCTTTCCCCGCCCTCCCACCCTCCCTCACTCGCCCCTCACCCCCTCAGCCGAGCCCATAAACCCCTTTTATGTGAGAATAAGTGAGCGGCGACGGAGACCAATTCATCAAACGCCTTTTTAGTGGGCCTGGGCGTGCGGGAGCGGCTCAAACTCCTCCGTAGAGTTATCAGTCTCGCTGGCTGGACTCGGGACAAAAGAGAAAATCTCGGCCGGCGCTAAACGTGAGTTACGGCCCGCCGCGCCGCGTTGTTTTAAATTTCACCGGCCTCGGGAGTGAGTAAAAAAGAAACGGATGGCGCCGAGTTTTAGAGGCACTAATTTCCCTTCCTTTTTTTATGGCGGCTGGCTGGTCGCATGTATTCGGTGGTGGGGAGGGAAAAGGAGAAGGAGAGAACGGAGCTGAGGGTCGAGGCCGCGGCTGCAGGATGAAAAAGAGGGGTGCCGGTGGTGAAAGAAAACATCAGTGAGTGGTGGGTGGAACTGGGCCGCCAAAGAGGAACGAGAGGAAGGAGGGAAAAAGAAAGGAGGGAGAGAGAGAGAGAGAGAGAGAGAGAGAGAGAGAGAGAGAGAGAGAGAGAGAGAGAGAGAGAGAGAGGGAGGGAGAGAGGGAGAGAGAGAGAGAGAGAGAGAGAGGGAGGGAGAGAGAGAGAGAGAGAGAGAGAGAGAGAGAGAAAGAGAGATGGACGTGGAACAACATTAAGGAAATGAAACAACGAGCCTGGCTGATGTGAAGTGTGTGTGAGCTGTTCTGACACAGACCACAAGGGGAGGGTGAGCAAGGTCGCACACACACACACACACACACGATTTTACACAACAAGGTGCAGCTCACTTCTTCCTTTTGCACAAACACTCACAGGTTCCTGCACATTAGTAAGCCATGTGTGTGCTTTCATGTGTGTGTGTGCTTTTGCGTGTGTGTGTGTGCTTTCATGTGTGTGTGTGTGTGTGTGTGTGTGTGTGTGTGTGTGTGTGAGTGCGTGCACACGTCACTGTGTACCCCACAGCAGCAGATGCCGCCGGGGCTGCAGCCAAATGATGGAGACGATAGCTAATTGCTCAATCAGCCCAATCTAATCTGGCCGATCTCATTTTCGGTTTCGCGTCTCGCTCCCCCCCTCTTCCTCTCCTGCTTCCCGCACTCTCCTCCCTCCCTCCCGCCTCCTCCTCCTCTTCCTCCCTCCTCCCTCGCCACCGCCTCCTGCATACATTTCCTCGTGCATCAGCGGAGCAGCTGCCAGACGGAGCCAAGACGGCCAAAAAAAGAATGGAAAAAAAAAATGCGGAATATGTCAGGAAAATTATTCCAAAGTGATGAACGTTTTATTCAAATATGCGGAGAAATGAAATGTCTGCATAAAAGTAAAAGTGTATTATTGTCAATGTCACTGGAAGTAAAAATGCCCTTCCTGGTGTGTTGCTGAGCATGTTGTGGCATCACGATACTTATCAGAGTTCCTGCACGCTCCAGTCAACACACCGGATGCTTGTGAATGGAGGTTCTGAGGCGAATCTGTTAAACTGAAAACCTGACCTGGTTCTTCTGTTCTGAAACACAGTTTGAACTGGATAACTGTCGCATTTATCGGGCTTTTTGGATCCATTATTGCTATTTTATTATCATGGTTTTAAGGAAAAGAAAAGGTTTAGCCAGTTGTTGAGTTGAGCAAAAATAATATTTCTTAGATTTCTTAGTGTTTAAGTGTTTAATGTATTACTAATACATTCATTTGTGGTAACAATAATCTAGAAGTTACAATACATGATAGCGATAAAGGATTAATGAATTATTAGGGTTGCAATAAAATATCTTAGACTAATGATCCTGGCATTGTGTGGATACACTAAAACCTGCGTGATGATTTAAACCGCGGCTTGTTGTTGCACGACGGCATCGTTTGTCAGTTTAATAGATTCAACTGTCAGCAGCTGCCGGCTGATGATAAATTACACACCCAATAAAAATAATTCAGAGTCAAATATTCACAAAACCGAGGATTCTGTTTTTATTGTTGCTTAATTGTTTTTTTTTCAAGGATGAAAGGATGAAAAAATCAAATTAAACTCAAGGGGAAACTTAACGCTTTAGCGAATGTGTACAGTTTCCGCTGAATAAAAACAAAGAAAAAAAAAGTGTTCTGGCTCTCCAGGCCAACCGATCCTTTCTATTAGTGTTTAGAATTCAACCCCCCCCCCCCTCAGCAGGAAGGAAAACAACACACAGAGAGCTCCGCTTGCCCATGTTAAAAACAGACCCAACATATTTGTGCTGCACTTTGCTTCACTTGCCGAGAGATACGAGATCACTTGGCAGCAGTTGGGCCCCCAGGGACCGACTCCTCTGCCAGCGTTTCTCTATTTCTGCAGGACCCCCGGACTCTCTTCACTCTGGTTGGCTGGTTGAGGGAGAGGTGCTTGACCCCGCTCCATGCACTTTGCCTGCTAAGAGTTGAACATTTTTCACTCTGGGAAGTGTTTTTTGTGTTTGTTTCCCTATAGTCAATAAAGCTTCCGAGTTTATGCCTCTCGCAGAAAGACAAACATCATCTACTCTTCCGTGTCAAGGTGGCAGAAGATTGTGAAACTGAGTTTGTTAGAAACGATGTGTCAACAGCTACTCCGACCATCCTGGTGCACCAACCTACTCCAATGGACTTCTGAATAGCCTCCTCCTCAAATACCAACTCCCCCGGGGCTTCCACTAATGTGGGAGGCTATTAATTTACCTCAATTCACTTTGTTCTTGTGTGTGTGTGTGTGTGTGTGTGGTGTTGTGAACTCCATATGGGCAGGGAGATGGTGCGTGACCTTTCATATATCGCCTTATCACCCAGCTCCCCTTCTTTTGTGACTTGGCTATAGGAAGCAGTCACGCACGTTAACCCCGGCACACGGCAGATGCAGAGGGACTGCGGTGGACGCACACATGCACATACACACACACACACACACACACACACACACTCTCTCCTTGTTGCCAACGAGAACATGGCCTGCTAAAGCTGTAGCTTGAATTACAATCTGCAGGGAGACGGTTTGTTTTGGTACAATGAGCAGTGAAATGATTTTGCACAAACCACTCCAAACAACTCAACCATGAATGTTGCGATACGTGCCACTGCCATGTGTAACAGTAGTAGTAATATTATTCTTAATGTACAGTATCCCCCTGTCTTCTGGCACCGGTACTGCACATGAGAAAAACAAAGAAATCGCTTCCAGAACGTTTTAATGCTACTAACTTAATGAGCATAAGTGGAGTGCAAAGGATGATGGGTATCCATGGGCTATCACGGCCGAAACAATGTTTCCACTTCGGTCTATGCTGATAATATTCTGCATGTTCTGCCCAGAACAGCATCAATCCCAAACACATCCGCAACAAATCAAAATCTGAAAATCTATTCGGTAAACATTAGTTTCCAAGACACGTCTGTTGTCTCCCAGAGATATGCCCATGTGTGTGTGTGTGTGTGTGTGTGTGTGTGTGTGTACGTGAAAGAGAGAAAAAAAAAAACATAATTAAGAGGCAACACACTCGATAGCATCAAATCTCAGCGGTGGATGCGGCGCGTCTGCATACATTTCCTAGTCAGCCGGCGTCCATTTAAAGGTGTTTGCCTATGCACAGTGTGTATTCTAACCAGATTACATTTGAATATGCAAGATCGGTGTATTAAATTATGTGTGTTTCTGTATCCGCGCGCGCAGACAGGGACACCTGTCGGGGAGTATCGAGGGGGGGAGGTGGGCGTTTCCAAATGCCGCTCCGTCGGCGGCGAGCTGGAGGGGCGGCATACAAATGACACGTGTTCCAAGGCAGACAAGAGGTCTGGGGGGAAATCATCACAGGTGTGCACGTCGGCGCTGCCACCGCGCCGCGTGAGAGCGCGCGTCCCTCGCCTCGCGCGTGCCAATCTGCGCTCGTGATTGTGTTTGTGTGAGTCGCGTGCCAAATCTCCTTTGTGTGTAGCTCGTGCAGCTGCGCCGAAGAACGACTCTCGTCCGTGCCGAGTCGAACCTGCCGGGAAATGCGGCTCTGCATTTTCTCTTGGTTTATCTGTTCAAGATGTCAAAATGGTGGAAAGAATGGAGGTGATAAGAACTGCTTCACGGGACGGACACCGTTCATTCGGGTTCATTTAGAGCAAAACATAGAAATCCGAAATCTCGGAGGACCCTGGTCGTGCTGGGATGAGTGCAGCAGTACTGACGGTGGTGACAAGCAGTCATGAGCAAGCTTGAGGCAAGATGCGGAAACACAACAGCGGGAAAAAAAAAGCTTTAGGATTCAAGGCAGCGACAGAGACTCACAAAAATCATTTTGTTCGCAGAGTCAAACCCTGGAATCTCGCTCCTCCATGGTGCCGAACTCTCAAACGCAACGTTTTCCGTCCTGAAATTCCACTTATGATATTCCCAATCGGCTTCTTTTCAATGTCATCAAAACCTGGCAACAAGCGATATTAGCGGCCCTTAAAACTCCGCAGAAGTCGACGAGGAAAAATCATCTGGATGTTTACCAGCTGAGATAAAGCCGGAGGACGCTGGGAAACCTTCCCAGGTTAGACGCATTCCGATGTTATCAAGGGGCGAACCTACATGAGATATGTACATAAATGTTTTGATTTCCTATCTCAAACAGGAAAAAGTGGAAAAAGAAAAAAAAATAAAGGTGCGTTTCAACCGTAAAGGGGTTCCAGACGGCAGAATCGTCAAAAATCATTTCCTGCTCCATCTGCTGCGGCTCTGAGAGGATTAAGCAGAGGAAGTCATCCCCACCTTTCCAATCGCTTCCCGTCCAGGATCTGCTCTGATAGACAGAAATCTCACGACGTTATCAAAAATCGGACGCAAAACGGAAATTTAAATGCGTTGGTCACGCCGTACGTCCTCGTCCAGACTCAGTGTGACGTCGCTTTTGAAGTTTTGGACGGACGCCGTGGTGCCAGTTTTGTACACGGAACACCGTTATTTCAATGCTACATATAGCCTGAAAACCTGCCCTGCGATGAACTGGCGGCTTGTCCGGGGTGTCACCCTGCCTTCGCCCTAAGACAGCTGGGAGAGGCTCCAGCAGATAAGCGGGTATAGAAGATGAATGAATGAGCCTGAAAACCTCATATCAATATCACACTAACCTGGGTTGGTTCCCACCACGGTTTCCACGCTCAACCCCCCCCCCCCTCAAAGTCACCTCGAGTTTCCAAAACATGCGTGAGCACCCTTTTTCCGTCTCTTTCCACATGTATGTTCGTATCTGTTATTGTTAAGAGAAGGTTAAAAAAAAAACCCAAAAAAAAACAACAGCGCCCGCTTCACGGCTCGGCTGAGGGTTGAGTCAACACGGCCCCGGGCTGCTCGCACTACTGTATACATCCCGGGGTGACGAGGGCGTGGCGCTCCGATATGTGTTGGCGCGGCAGGAAATACCACACTTCAGCGTCAAACGAGCGCTGCTGACGGCTTGTTTGCCCCGTGTGAAAGAGCCGGAGTGTGTCGTGCACTTAAAAAAGGCTTATTTATGTGAATAATAAAGTCGGGCGCGAACCGGGGGCCCGGAGCGTCGGCCCCAGACAGCTGGCCCATCGTGCCCGTCGCTCACGCGCCGCTGCCCGAGTAAAAACAAGCGTGGGGATGATTGATTACCGTCGCCGCTGCGTTTCTCGTGAATCTGGGTTTATTTGTCCAGGCCGCGTTTGCTCCGATTTTTATCTATTATTATTTACAGCGGCCGATTTACGCAGGGAGTTACCTCATGGCTTTTTAATGCATCCGCCGTCCTACCTGGAGTTTGCCTTTAAATTTCAATAGGACATAAATTATGCCCAAGTCTCGCCTGGAGCACCTTGAAAATATTCTGCTTTGGATTATAGCTGATGGATAATAATAATAATAACAATAATAACAATAATAACAATAATAATAATAATAATAATAGTAATAATAATAATAGTATTATAATGATAATAATAATAATAATAATAATATTAATAATAATAATAATAATAATAATAACTTTAATCTACTTTGATTATATTTCCCTCGTGCATCATTGACCGAGCTTGTAATAAGATTCTTGGTGATGTGTGTTACATCATTCGACACGTATTAGCCGGGTAAAAAACAAATTCAGCCGTCGCTTTCTGCAGCTTTCACTCGGTTTTTATTTGCTTTCTGGGCCTCATTTTTGTAAGATTAACCCGCACGAGTGCGAGAACGAGACAATAACGCAACTTGTCACTCCTGATTTCCCGTGCGGCGAGGCCCAGCTGGTGAACGCGCCTCGTGTTAAGCCACACGCTGACATTTAGCTTGACGCAGAAATAAAATCTTTGCTTCCGTCTTTGTGGCACTCAAAGAGAAAAAAAAAAAGTATTACCTTAACAACTCTGCAAAACCTTTTTTTTCTGACCTCATATCCGTCATGAATAAAAGCCCTCTGGCCACTTTGGGCCACAGCGATGATTCCTTTTTTCCGTATCTAAAATGGAATCTCTCTCTCCGTGGATCCTTCTGCGTAGGTGGTTGGATGGTTTTTTTCTCCCTCCTCTTCCCGTGTCGGCATCATACACCTCCATCAGTCTCTCTTGTCTCCTTTCATCATCCCTCCACCCACCACCCCCCGCCCCCCGGCTGTGTTTGTCCTTCTATCTCGCCGACAGCATCACTCCATAACTTCCTGGCCGACCCTTGACCTCCATCCGTTTTGTGGTTGACAGGAGCCGGGGCCTCGCTGTCATCCCCGTCGCTTTGTATCGGAGCAGACGCACATTTATCCGTTTCCTGCCATTCTGCACTCAAGCGGAAGACCCGTCGCATAAATATAATAATAACGAATATGGAAAAAAAACAAATCTACCTCCTGCGACTTTTCCTGTTTTCTTCCTTATCTCCGCCGCCGCCGCCGCCGCATGGAGACGCAGGTCAAACAAACTGGTCATTGTCCAATCTGGTCATAATCAAGTCGGTGTCATCAATCATCTTTGCGATGACATGCAACAATGTTTTGAAATGCGCCCACTTCACCGCATCACCGAGGCCCCCGTTTGCTTTTCTAAGCCCGCCCCCCCGCTGGAGGGGACGGGAACAGAGAGGAACAGAGCTATAGAGAACAAGTAGTGCCAGTCAGAGCCGCAGGACGCCGCAGGAAGGCTCCCACTTCTTTAAGACACGCAACGCGTCTTGCGGCGCTGAAAAGTGTTAAAAAACGTCCTCGTCAACAGTTTCTTTTCCCTCCGAGACGGTCGAACCCGGAACCCACATCAAAAGCCTCCACTTGAGGGAAACCAGCGGCCCGACCCGACGCCGAGTTCTGCTGAACACATGGAGAACTTGAGAGCTGAATGAAATATGACTGTCCAGGCTAAGACTAAAGAAATGGTTCAAACCATGTTTGCGTGCTGCTATTTTGAACGCTAATGAATGAAACTGATTCCGTTGAAGCAAATTACTTTCATCACACTCTGTGATTCTTATTTGTCATCAGATTTTATTTTACAGTTCAGTTTAATATATTCACCATATGGCAAAGATAGAATATTGACACTGAGGCGGGGAAACAGTTGGCGGAATAACTTGCAGTCGGCACTTTAATTGGGTATTTATGATTTCTGTCTGAAGATGTCTGACCGGGGAGGAAAAAGTTACGTTGCTATCACGTTGTGCCTTGTTTGCCAACGAGCGGCGGCTGCGGGAGAAAAAGAATGAACGCCTTCACTCTTGATGAAACAGCTCATTACGCATTCCACGCTGATTTCACGCGACATCCTCGATAAACAAGTGGAGAGGAGAGACGGACTAAATCACAAGAACGTCTTGTCGACACGCGGTACGCTGCAGGATAAGTGTAACAAACCAATTAAATAATGAAATATGGAATTTTCCCCCCGTCCAGTCTCCATTTACACCAGCAAGACAAATACAAGGACACAGCGAACAAGCATATATCCCCATATATCCCGTCCCCGATGCTGAAACTGATCCCAGTGCTGCCAGAAAGTCATCTCGTAAAAGACAAAAAAAAAAAAAGCAATGAAATAAATAAAAAGAAAATACCAAACTCTCCTGCTTTTTCTCTCCCTGGTGTTAACTTAATCCCCAACAGCCCATTGTCGTCTCTCAATTTTAATACTGGCACAGATCTCACAGGTAGTTAATCTCTGCAGCAGCAGCTGTCCGGACGGCCTCGCACCCACCAACGGCCTCCTCTTTCTCTGCTGCACTTCCCCTGTGGACGCCCGACTGCAGCGAGGCGAGAAAATACAAGGAGGAAAGTCTGGTCCCCACAAAAGAAGGAAAGTCTCCCTGAATGTGGATATCCTCATCCCTCGGAGCCAAAATACAGCGAGTTGGGAAAGTGATTGTAAGTGTTAATGACATGATCAGGAAACGTGGCATCTCCCCCAATCAAAAAGCTCCTGATTGCACAGCGGAAGGACAATCAGAGCGAGACAATGCAAACAGCAGCGTTCCTGCCCGGAGCACTTAGTCATAGCCACATAAGTGCAAGCTAGCAGGAGAAAAAATAAAAAATAAATAAAAAATAGATTTCAAAGGCGAGAGTGTCCAAGAACTGCCGGATAATAATCTGACTTGGCAGCCGAGTGGCATCGGAAATAAGCCAAAGATCTGGAGTCAAGTTCTCCAGGTTGGAGAGACATAAAGTGCCGCAGTCACTCTGGGGCTCCTGCTTCTTCTTCTTCTCCTTCTTCTTCTTCTTCTTCTTCTGTACGCTGCTCTTCACTCTGACTGCAAGCGGAACACACACGCAAACTCGCACAAATGCGCAGAGACACACACGCATGTGGATACGACGACGGGTTCAAGCCCGGTGGAACATGCTAATGGGAAGATTTGCACTTGCAGATGTCGACACCTTAAAGGCTCGGATGGAGAGCGTCTGAAAGGAGTCCTGTGCTACTTAGAACCGCTGCCACGTGTGTGTGTGTGTGTGTGTATGTGTGTGACTGAGAGAGAGAGAGAGAGAGAGAGAGAGGGAGACTTGTGAGGCTGCCAAGGACTCCAATTTGGAGAGACTAAAGTATGAAATCCTTCATGCAAAACATGCAAAACTTCACAATAAATAAATAAATAAAATAAAAAGATCCACCGTTTTTCTTTCATTTACTGCCATCTGCTTCACAACACACACACACACACACACATACACACACACAATGTGGGGGTATTTGATGAAATTGTGGGGAAAACACATTTAATTGTGAAGACTTGCACCTAATGGGAAAGTCATGTCCTGAGCTGAGGCGTAACAGAATGGAAAATGAATGGAAGTCCCCACAAGACGGAAAGATAAACGCCTGAGTAAAAGTAGATGGGACCAGAACGCATGCGCATGCATGAAACTTTTGAGGAAGTGCTGCTGCCAGTGGTTCAGACTGGCTCCTTCACTCACCCTGCTTCTTCTCTCCGCTGCCGCTTTTATGGCTGAAATTAGCCTCAATTTATCGGACTGCTTTTGTTGTGCGACGCCGCCTCGCAGGGTCGTAACGAGCCGGCTGAAGGGAATCCATTCATGCCTAATGTCTGTCTTGAAGGTTGTGGCTTGTTGTTCCAATAAACAAGCGATCCATTGAATAGTTTATGTGCACCTCTGTCTCATCAGGCTTTGTTGAAAGTTTGTCAGCCGCTGGGCCGGATGTGGATCCCTGCAACATTTCAAGGTTTTAATTCTTATTTGTCCTCATTTGGATGTCTAATATTTAATTCCAACAATAATTTATTTGATCTATAATTAAACAGACTTTCTTGGAATATACAGTATGTATGCTCTGAATGAGCCATTTTACTTGTACTTTGGCAAACTGAGCTAAAAGTCACTGAGCAGTTTTACATTTAATACACTTAAATTTGCATTTTTTTTTTGTTTGTTTGTTTTTTTGGTCTCATATATGCCTTTATAAACACATATATGTCAATTGGATTTTAAGTCTTAAAAAAAAATAATCTATCAATCAATCACCGGATTCCGAAACCCGATTTTTTTTTTTTTCCAGCCATCCTGTTCAAACTGCAGGACTGAGTCCAGGCTGAGACCAGGAGGACTTGGCGGCGGAGGTGAGAACACCAACTCTCACAACGTGCGCCAGGAGTGAAAAAAGAAAATTCCGCCTTTTAACGAGCCCGCGGGGCGATGAAGTGGGACGTGCACGTGCAAGTCCGTGGGCGTGCACTGTGGTGGCTCGGTCCAGCACATCGCGTAGAGACAAATTGTTGCTCATGTGACTCTGATCTGATGCCGTATCAACCAACAACAACTAATCCAGTTCATGCAGATCTGATCAAAGCCAGGTTCTGCTGCTGGTTCACTTCACTTGAAAGGAGCGATTAGAAAAAAATAAAAAAGAAACCTCAGGAGCTGCTGGCAGGAGGGCAGTTTGAGGGATGAGCAGAAACAGCAGAGGCTTGATGGAGAACAGAGGGAGGACAGCTGTGAGAGGTGGAGGGGAGGAAGAGGAAGGAGGAGGAGGAGGAGGAGGAAGACAAACTCTCCGTCCTCCCTCCACATTAGTCACCAGTGAAATATGCAGCCGGCTGCAGGGGAGAGCGGCCCGGGAGCTAACGAGGACCAATCAGAGCCCAGGGCCGACGCTCCGCCTTTTCGAGCGGCGATGAAATTGAATTACCCACCGACTCTTTTCTCCGCCGCCGCCCTGGATTTTTTTTCCTCCCCCGTTAATAGCGCTGGCATTGTGAGTGCATCAACACTGAGACTGATGCGACAAACTCTGCCAGTGTCTTGAATTTCAATCCCTCTCTCGCTCCCGGCAGTGAACCCGAGACGATGGACCTTCTCCTTCCTTCGTTTGTTCGTTTGTTCTTTTTTTTCTCTTCTTTTCTTTTATGGTGTGCTCTAATTTGACTTGTGTCAGCTGCGATACACACAGCGGTTTAAGGTTTTCATCCTGTCTTTCCTCCTCCTTTTTTTTTTTCCCCCTCAGCCTCCTTTCTCTTTTTTGCACAGCCACGGGGTTTTTTTATTACGACATTTTAAACTGAACAATTTGTTTCCCAATAACAATGACAGAATTCCTTAAAGGTTTATGTGACGATCAATCCGTCTGCAACGAGTTGTTTTATTCTCACGTCTCTAACGTCTAAGGCAATTCACCTGCATAAAATGAATGTTGAATAAAATATGAACAAACATCCGCTCGGCAACATGGCAACATTTTAACTTCAGACACTATGTATTTCTCACTTAATCAATTCATCGTTTGACGCAATAAAATGAGATTTAGTTCCATCGTAACCGGTTTTCTGAAGCACAAAGATGCTTATTTCAAGTATCACCGTTTCTGAGTACATGATGCGATTGTTCATACTTTCTATCATCCATCTGGAAAGAGAGCAATAAAATCAGAAATACAGCTTCACTTAATGACTGGAAATAAGGAAATACCTGCCTGGCTTTGACTTCAAGTCAGAAAATCCGTCTACGAGGGGCCTCTAAAGTCTCCCCATATTTTAAGAAACGTTAAGTGAAAACCGATCCGATGCGTACGACCCTGTGAATTTCCCTCTTGCAGTACAATCACTCATCCTCTCGGCGGCCGCGTTGCCTCTTTGACGACATTCTGAAGCACTCTGCTGCATCAACTTCCTGCAGACTGAGCTGCAATTAGTGCAACAAAACAAACAAAAACCCTATTCTGCTTCCCAGACATCTTACTTTTCCTATTTTCCTTTTTTTTTCCCTCTCTTTTGGAACATAGACAATCATATATATGTGTCTCCCATCTGTGTGGTCACGTCCTGTTGGCAGAAGGCTTTTTTTTTTTCTCACACAAACGCCCCGACAAAGAATACGTTCTGCCCAGGCCGGGCCTGTAAGCGAGCCAGGTGAGTCAGCTCAAATAGCAGCACCAGGGGGAGAAGGAATGAATAAAGCAGAAGGGCCCGCGAGGAAGCTCAATGGGCTGTTATTGGGCTTTGTGGCTCTTTGCCGGCCACCATTTCAGTGGGAGGACAATTTCTTTTCAAAATGTCGGTCCAAAAACTCTATAAACTATTGGCTCGTAAATTCACAGGAACTCAGCGCTGGCAAAGAGGAGATCTGCTCGGCCGCCGCTGCCAGTTCCTGTAAACGAGCGAGGGAGTGAGCGCTCTCATTTCTTGTAACACGTCTTGGCTCGGCCGAGTCTCTCTCTCTCTTTCTCCCTCCCTCTCTCTCTCTCTCTCTCTCATGGTTTTCGGGCCGGACTTGATTGACGCGGACGGAGCGAACTGGCCCCCGTGCGTCGCTGCTGGAGCCCCTTCTTCTGTTGGCGCGCTTGCGGCGGCGGGTGTCTGCTAAGTAGTGATTACTGGCCGCGGCCGGAGCGGCAGCTGTTAGCGGCGCGGCGTGCGGAGACGTGGGAGCGGAGGAGCCGCACTTAATGGCGTCAGGAAACGCCGCCCAGGCTTTGCCCGCTGCGGAGTGTGTGTGAGTGTGTGTGTGTGTGTGTGTGTGTGTGTGTGTGTGTGTGTGTGGGAGGAACAGAGAGGGAAAAAAGAGGCTGGAAATAAGAGGGGAAAACCATTTGTGTGTTTACACAGTATTAATGTGACGGGGTTGAAAACTCAATATCGCGTGGCTATTTCTGGGTTCCTGCCGTATGACTGGTAGCCTGAGGAGGAAGAGGTTACGACGGGTTGGGTCACGACTGTGAAAACAAAAATATCCAATAGACAGAACTGGTGGAGCAGACCACATATTTCCGTGAGTCTGCATAAGCGCTAGTCCACTCACTGGGCAGAGCAGCAGTGTTGACGCGGCCAAGTTGTCTTGCGTTGACTAATGTCACGGTGCATTTCCTTCTTTGTCTTCTTTAATGAGAAATGACAAGTACAGACTGTAATGTATGACACATTAACCAAAACACACAACGTTATTGAATTGAAGTGTCGATGGCAAGCTAGCACCTGTTACCGTGAGCTAGCATGCTAACGTTCTTACTTTAGTTTCACCACACACAAAGTGCGCTTGACTTCTTGATTTTCACGCAGTTTTGAGGGCCTTCATAGTGCAGTCCATTTCTACATACTACATTTTGAAAGCAGTTCGGATGATGATCGTAATACACAGGAGATTGCAAAACTTCATGCAAAGGAGTTATTACACACATCAACAATGTGGGTCAATGCTGTTGTCTTTGCCTGTACAAACACAAAAGCATTCCCTTCACATACCTATATCCCATTATGCCTGAGTGGTCTCGTCCCTTTTCCCCACTTCACAGGCAACACAAAGAGAAAGTAGATTCATGATGTACTTCCCAACATGATGTAATCAAAACGACTCCTCTGAACTCCACACACAGTTCTGCTCTGTCGTCTTTGTGCGCCGCTGTTAACGCATTGTCCCCTTTATTTGAATCCATCCCGCTCGATGTGACAGCCGACGTCGGGGAAGAGCCTTTAGTAAGCATTATCTGTCTTGCTGTAAAGGAGCCTCGCCGCCGGCGAGAGGCTGAGAAAAAGGATGGATGACTCGGAGGAGGGAGCATCTTCCCCCCGACCCTCCCCCCCGACCCTCAGCATCTGTGGGAGCGGGCCGGGAGGAGGAGGAGGAGGTTCTCCTTTCGAAAGGGGGGAGGATCGATATCTCTCGTAATCGTCCCCTTCACGTTGACATCTCTCTGCCTCTCCTCCGGGGCTGTTTAAGCGCTGGATGAATAAAGCTGTCACGGCCCATCCCAGCCGTCCTCCTCCTGAAAGCCCTGCATCATCCAGCCACGCCACCGGCCTCCGGACGCTGACTGATGCCGCTCGGCGATTGGTCCGGTCAGACGGCACAGCTGATGGATGGCCCCTGCTGATTGGCCCCCGGCTAATTAGAGACCTTCAGAGAGGGGGTGACGGATGGGATCGGACCCGCCTCCTACCCCTCCCCCTCCCGCTCCCCCTTTCCCCTTTCGGACCGTCGCTTTCAAGCTGCCGCGGGTGATTTGTCTCCGCTTGTGTTAGCCACTAATTAAAAGTACCTCATCAAATGATCAACGTTGGCAGCTCGGTCGGGGGAAAACACTGTACCAGGATCTTTGCCTCTAAAGCTCCCTCAAAGTAGCCAAACACCATGAAACATTAATTGGATTAATTCTAACACAGTGTTGCAGTGACCGCAGCTTGCCCCGCCTGGAGTCTCTGGAGTTCTATAAGATGGACGTTAAGGCGATGGATATCGCCCCAGTGAATGTTTTGCTGTAGCGAGCACCGGCCCGCTACATTGCATGGTTCCTAATAACCCAGTGGGCTATTTCTCTGGATTTATCTCAGCAACATCCATTTGAAAAACAGCATGCAGGAAGCATGCAGGAAGAAAGGAGGCAAAACTAACCTTGAAGAATCTTCTTCTACCGCGTCTTTCAAGATTCTCCGGTGGTGAGTCAGACGTCGACGTTGAAAGACCAAATGAAATTGCCGGTTCTTTTTGGAGGTTGACAAGGTGAATGACGTGCAAAGGTGATCCATCTGAAATTCTTCCCATAGTAGTCATGTAAACATGAGTTATATAGCAAGAAATAACAAACTTTCAGTGTAAGGGATTAAGAAGCTGAGTGCTTTTCACATTTCAAACTCTTGCAGGGCAGTGAGGGCATTAAAGTGACTTTTTGAAGAACATCAGTATCAAAATAATGAAACTTCAAGCTCTAAAGTATCTAAAGTATTTTTTTTGTAACAAGCGCAAACAAGATAAGATGAAAGAGAAACAAACAAACAATTAAAATATTTAGTAAGTGAACAACTGTAAACCACATCAAACATTCCACAACATAATCTCTCATCTTAATGTTAATTATTTTTTACCGTCAGAAGATAAAATGTAATTGTGGCACTGATCATGAAAGGGACTTTAATTGAGCATTTGCGTGAGACAACGTGCCCTCGGTCCTGCCAATCAGGAGTGACAGGCTGACATCCGGAGGATTATCCACAATAGTCTCACAATTACAACAGTCGGGAGACACCTTAAAAATTCTGCACCGCCGCGTGAAATCTAAGCCTTCGGAACATAATTTATTTTTTGACTTGGAACATTTTCAGCTGTGCTTTCACGCTCCTGGAGCCTACATCAAAAGCCAAAGCGAGTGTTTTCCTTGACATTATTGGCTTATTAGCAGATCATAAAACCCTGGTGACATAATGCGGTCGGCCTGGTGGCACTGCTGGTTTCGCCCCCCCCCCGCCTCTTGCCAACCGTCACTTTATTCGACTCTTTGGCTCTTTGGTTTCCTGAACTGCCCGTGGCAATAACAGGACTGCACTTCAGGCAAACTCTCCTCGCCATAGGAAAAAAAAAAACTAACAAAAAAACCCCAACCATGCTCTTCCACCTTCTCTTCTGTTCCACCTCCTCAACCTTTAATGCTCCTTCCATCATCTCATCTCGTCTCATCTGATCTCCAGGCAGGGTTTTATGATAACCCAATCACGAAGACACGCACCGTTGGCTGAGCTCCAGAGGCTAATGCTTCCGACACAGCGATAAGACCGACAAAGAGAACTCGGACAAGTGTTCTTTCTCTCCTTTCCCCCCTGTTCTCTCTCTCTTTCTCTCCGTTTCCTCTCTCTTTCTCCACCCAAGTTACTTCAACGGGAAGAAGAAAAAAGAAATAGAAAGAAAAAGGAGAAGAAAGAAGGGAAAATAGTCAGTGCCCAGACTGTGAAAGTGAGCCTGTGGAGCATTAAGAAACAAAACAAATCTTCTATGTCAGACGTTGGTGGAGTCTGGGTCTCACTCACACACTCACACACACTTTCCTATCGCACTACCAGAAATGAAAGGACCTCCACTACTGTCTAGCGTGCGAAGTTTGGGGGGGGGGGGGGCGTATCCACCTCTTCAAAGACCCCTGCAGCTTTCCCCTCAAAGACATCATCCGCGTGTCTAACTCCCTGCAGACCAGACCAGAGACCCAGAGACCCCTCACCGATGCCGCTGCTGCGCACGCACATGCGCATGCATGTTGCCGGGCATGTGCGGCGCAGTTAGCGTGCGCTCACATCAATGGGCGGCGATTAAGCCCCCTCAAAATTGCGGACAAATTGCTCTCAGGTGCCGACACTTTGGGATAAGATGGTATTTCTGCACCGCTCTCGTCTTTATCCCAACGTCTCACCTCCCCTCCCCCCTCTGTCCGCCCCTCACGACCCCCCCCACCCCAATCTCTGCATACCCCCAGTATCCTTTTACATACTCATGCTTTTACATTCCGCAGGGTGAGAGTCTTCGCTGCAGGACGAGGGCAGCGAAACGCCTCCGTCTTTATTGAGTGGCCGACCTCCAGCTGCTCTCGGAGGGAGCTCCTCTCCGCCGATATCAAAGCCCTGTTTGTTCTGGGGAGATGCGAGTAAGAAGCTCTCTCTCTCTCTCTCTCTCTCTCTCTCTCTCTCTCTGTCTCTCTCTCGACACGTCATTGTAATTAGCGTGCGTCGTAAACACCTTGTGCCAAATGAGAGACGTTCAAGTTGAACCTTTGCGAACGTTGCCGCTCTACAATCCTGCGAATGAGTGAAATGACTCAGGATTTGGCTTCAGCGTTAAGTGGTATATGTTGCGAGCGGCACATTTAGAGCAGCGCTCTCTGAGATTTAGAGAGAAAAGACTTTAAATTGAAGATGTTACAAAGAAACTAATTCCAACATATAGGTATTTCCCTGCTGTAATTGTGTTTGTCTCAGATTTCAGTAGAGCAGCAGCTCACAGTGTGTAAATCTTTTTTTTTATTCACTTATTTAAATGCAAATTGTCAGAGTGAAGCGTTCCGCAGTTTTGAGGCAAACAAATACTCTGACGCTCCGAAAAATACAACGGAGGTCGGCTCCAGCTCTCTATGTTTAGATGCTCGTGTGTTCACGTGTCCTTCGCTGGTCACGTCCTCTCCCTTTAGTCTCGTACACTGCTCCTCCTGCTGTTGTTTCCCATCCGGCTGACCTCTGACACCCCGCTCTGCCCGGTGATGATCCCCCCCCACCTGCGGAGAGGACGATGATTGCTCTGACAGCGCTGTTTGGTCTGTTACCGGGCAGAACAGGCCGTCGGTCTTCAAAGCGGCTCACCGTCCCCCCTCTGTCTGTCTGCGTGCACGGCATCCGTCTGCGCCTTCACCCGCCACACGTCTGCCTCGGCCCCGAGTGAGGAGGCGCGATGACAGACGTCTTCGATATATTGAGGCAGAGCGTGTACCTGCATGAGACACGCTAAAGGAGTTTGAGGGGACTGCAAAAGTCCCAACCTCATTTAGTAACATTAGACGCTGAAATAACTGCAGGGCTTCAGCCTGATGAATATGAAATAGTCTCTTTTATTGCTGCAACCTCTTTAGTTTTCTGTTAAATTAAGAATCCACCGTTGAAACTGCATTCCGTTTCATCCTCACTCTGTGTGTGTTTGAGGCAGTGCGATTAGCCAGGTGTGCCTCGCCACCAAAAGGTTCAAAGGTCAAACCTCCCATGAGTTTCTCCATGGGGTCGGGGTGGGTTGCTCTTCTAAAGAGATGGAGATAAAGGCGCCATCTGATCTTGAGTGCCACTCGGCTCCCGAGCTCCGGCGGAGATGAAAGCCGAGGAGCTCGTTGAAAATGACTTTCTTGTTGCTGCTTCAACTTTTAATTTCCTTAATTGATTTTCGCTTTCCCGCAGAGGTAAAGGGTTTACAGACACAAAACTAATTGATTTCAAATTTTAATCCCTCTTACGGCGGAGCCATCCGGGGGCCTCCCCACCATCGATCTCCAATCCATCCAAACTCAATTAATGTGCTGGAGACCAATGAGAGGAGGGGGAGGCAGGAGGGAGAGATGGGAGGGGGAGGGGGTGTCTCTCTCTCTCTCTCTCTCTCTTCCTCCTTGGTTTTCCTTCTCTTTCATTTTCTCCTCTTCTGCACCGCTCGCAGATGACGTTCCTCCTCTCCTGCAGTCTGTCACACTTCAATTACGCCGGCCAAGATAAATGGCGTCGCCCGTTTTTTTCAGCCTTGTTTTGTCATTACTTTGCATCATCATCATCCGATCCTTTATTCGCAGCTTTCAAACGCCTGACATCGACCGCCGCTGCCGCAGTGAAATGGATTCTGCTGGGAAAACCCGGCATTCTGCCTTCATGTGGATGGTAATTCAAACAAACCATCTGCCCATACACTCCTGCAGATCGGGGATACCTCCCACGGCTCCGTCCTGATGACGGTTTTCCCCAGCAGGGAGGTGACAAGGAGCGAGAAGACGCACTTTGTCTTGAACCATGAAAAAATACTTCAATTTGTCACAGGGAGAACTCCAGCGTTTGGTGCAGCTGCTGCAGATGGCAGCCACAAAAATCAAGACTGCAGGACTTATTTTGAAACCGCACGCCAGTGAAGAGGCACCCTTAGCAGATGACACAACAAAGACTCATTCAAAAGTGGATTCAAACCAGCACTGCGTAGGTTTCCAGCCTTTAAACGATTGGAGCCGAGAGCATTTTTTTTTATGATCTATTGACCTGTAACAAGTAATGAGATGAACTTGGTTGCCTTCACAGCATCGTTCATCCAGAACACGATCGACTGGTTTCAATAGAAACATGTCTAGACCGGTGAGCTATGCTAGCGTCTTCCTGGCAGAGGTAAAAGATTCTGTTTTCAGTGCATAAAGTTTTGCGAAAAAGCAGTTTCTCCTGAGATGGTGCCGGCCAGGCAACCGTACTTAGAAAATACACAAAATGAGTCCAGGTGGGGCGCTGTGTTGGTGGCGGGGGTGTCGTTGAACAACTGCAAGAGGTGTAAAGCAGGACATCAAGCTACATCATCAGAAACAATGATTGTTTAAGGTCACTTTATACAACTATTTGAAGCGGTAGTTAAACGACGGGGAATTTAACTTGTTTCTAGCAGCCAGTTGGCCCTTTTAGCTTCTACGTCAAACGCTTTTTGCCAGTTCACAAATGCCACAGTTTTATGTCTTCCACTCCCAAAGTTCCATTTCACCAGTGTATTACTTTACTCTCAATCCCCCTCCACTTATGACTTTCTGTCTTAAATGTTACAGTGCTTGCAAGAAAGAAAAAAAAAAAAAAAATCCAAAATGGTTATTGGACACATGCAATGTTTTACAAATTATTCCAAGTTGCTGCCAAGTTCTTCGTCATCTGCCCCAAATCCCCCCCCCCCCCCCCTCCCAGTCTCTCCTGCTGCTGATGGGAGAGACAGACGAGATGGATTTGAGTTGAGATTGGGAATGACAGAGCCATTTTACCTCACAGTGAAAGCGCCGTCTGCAGAAGCCTCCCTGTCCTGAAGGCTGAATTCTGCTCTGATGGTAAACCAATAATATGGGCTGAAGGCAGGTTTGGGTGTGTGTGTGTGTGTGTGTGTGTGTGTGTGTGTGTGTGTGTGTGTGTGGCGTGGGTGTGGGGACGCCATTGTCTGGATTCCCTCAAATTCAGGTAGGCTATAAACTTTCATGCCTATGTGCGTGCGAGGCGCGCGTGTGTGTGTGTGTGTGTGTGTGTGTGTGTGTGTGTGCGCGTGCGCCTGGAAGCCTTTCCATCGATGGGCTTTGCGTTAGGATGTCATCTACCATTTGAACGCTGATTGCAGCTCCCTTTTTTTTAATATGAGAAGATACCCACTCATATGGAAGCCATCAAATTAAGGCCGGGCAGAACAATTGGCACGAGGTCCGATTCTGACGTTGATGGATCTATCCCCGTCCACGCTGCGCGAGAACCAAAGCGCTCCAGGACTTAAAAGAAGGATGTCATTTGTTGTTGCTGGCCTTATTTTGGAGGGCGGCGTGAAACTCAAGCTGCGAGCGCCGCGAACAGACACGGGCACGGAGGGATTGTATGTGCTCTCCAGCGAGGACGTTCTATTTAAAAGAACTCCGGGGATCCCAGAAAACACGACCACAGATGTCTTTTATGGAATAACCACTTACCCAGGAATGATGGATGGCTTCTAGTATGTCTCAACTCTGCGCCGGTGATGCTGTGGGATGTCTCAGGTCCTCTTTAAGGGATTGATTGGGTTTCAGATTTTTTTACGTGGCGTTCTTGTCAGGATGAGTGAGCACATCATTATCTGGAAACGTGTCTGTATCTGTTACACTAAATAAAGGATCTGCATGTGTATCCTGATTAGGCGGTGTGGGTGGAAGCAACTGCACGTTTGTTTGCTTTTTTTCAATCTCGTTTTCAACAAGTATAAAAAAGGAGTGGAACATTATAGTCACTGCAATGATTATAATTTATTGCGAAGCGCGTGTGTAATAGTCAAAAGGAATTATGTTCCACATTTAGTAGCAGAAAGTGTTTATTTAACAGAGCATTTTCAAGGAACAAAGTTGCTTGAATTTTAAATACTTTTCACAAGAAAAACATCAACGTAGCACCGACAAAAAAACTAAGATTCAAGACCAAGTTTCTACAGACAACCAACTGCCAGTTTCAATAAAAGTGTCTATTCACATTTTTGTAACGGTGTCAAAAGAGGCCACAGCCTATATTTTTGATGTACGACACATTCAACAGGACCAAAGGCAACACTTCAGAAGTCTCTGTCGGTCCACTGAAATGCAATGAAGAGGTGCGGGACGTCCACAAGTGCCTGCTATTACAAACGCACACAGGCTAGTGAGCTAGCTTCTCATAGCAAGGAAAGGCGTCTGAGGGTGCTGAGCAGGCAAATTAAGTTCTATTGTCACTACACCAGGCCATCAGAGTGAATGGCAGGGATGTTACTCTCCCCATTGCAAGTCAATGGACTGTAGAAAAAGGTTTACTACAAACTATAAAAAAGCAACTATCATTTTAAAATGGAAACTCTGCTTTAAATATTAACTTTCAACACACTCAGGGATAACGACTTTATGTGTTACAGCGTGACCACCGTGCAACTCTTTGTATGTGAAATAAGCTTCAGACAGAATTTTTTTGTCAATATGTGAGTCATCCCACCCCTTCCATCCCCGAAAGTGACATAACAATGTCTTGCCCCACGGCCCTCCAGTCTTATTTAGATGCACTAATCCTCCTTTGACGCACCGCAGACCCTTTGGCGTCCGCGGCCGATACGCTAAGCCCTCCCCGTAGCGTCCCCGAGTGACATAAAAAGGCCCGCATTGTTGTGCAAGTTGAGGCACTTAACTTACTTGGGTTACTGTGACACGGACGACCGCCGCCGTGTAGCGCCAAGCTACATTATCTGCAACTGAAACTCGCAGTTGCGGCTGAGCGAAGGCTTTATTTTTGGCTGTTTGTGTTTACGTGGTTGACACCTGAAGGCCTGCGAGGTTCTCCGCTGGTAGCGCAACCTCTTCGAACACCATGAACTCCACCCACAAACACGAGCTAAACAATCCACTCACCCCTGACGTTGCTATTGTTGCGCTACAACACAGTGAAGTGATGAGTCAATGTGCACCGTGGTAGTGGTGAGAACAGAGAAATGCTCCTTCTTAGTTCTGTTGGCTTCTGTTCTGTGTTGTTTGCTACATTAGCAGGTCTGTGACCTACCTCGTAATCCACTGGTAACTTGACCTTCTAGCAGAGTTTTCCCATCCTGATCTTTTATACCATTCTTTGTTGGATTATTTGTTTAGTGGGATGTTGGCTGCAATTTATTTCCCATTACCTTCTTTTTTTTCCACATTTTGGCTTCGGTAGAGAGATCCTTTTGTTGTATTTCTGCTTCTTTTTCATTGGTCAGTTTGTGAGAGAGTTTGTTGATTGTTTTGACCTCGGTCCAGCCTTAAGCCCCACTGAGTACAACATAAAACTGTGACAACCACCCTTGTTTGCATGTGTAGGAAATTGGGAAGATAGTAGCCATGTTTGAGTCATACTGAGACCTCAAAGCATCATGGGATTGATCATCATGATGTGCCCTTCAAGCCCACAATTTAACAGTCCATGCTGACCAACCACAAAACCCCCATTTATTTGCTGATTGTGCAGTATTATGATGCAATCATGAGATAAATAGGCAAATTGTTATGCAAGCAAATAGATTTATACCAAACCACATTTTATGAACAACAGTTAGAACTAAGGAAACAAGAAATCATACGTAAAAAAAATTAGAAATCTCAAGCCCAAACACGCTGGTATGTGTGAGAGTGAATTGTCTGATTCGAACCTGGTGAAGGGTGAAGGGGGATGGAGAGGGGGGGGAAGGAGGTGGGGTTGCTGGAGGACAGAAAGAGCAAAAAGGCCGAGCGGAATCATGGGAGCTATCAGCGCTAACCTTTGCAGAAAAACAAAGACATGATGAAAGCAAGAAAGAGTGGGGAGGAGGGGAAAGAGTGACAGGCACAGACAGACAGAGAGTGAAGGTTAAAACGACAAGAGGCAGGCTGGGGGTAGAGGGGGGTTGGGAATGAGAGGGTCACCCACAATGAAAGGATGAAAAGTGGACAGCTGCAATGGTGAAGCTGGAGAGCAAAAAAAAAAAAAAAAAAAGATGGAGGGAAATAAAGAGACGCGTCTTGCTATTGAAGCCAAGTGGCTTCTCCTCACTGCTTCCTGCTCCAACAGGTAGAAGAACCAAAGACGTATGGGAAAGGACTGCGGCGAAAAACGAAGCGGCGGTTCTTGTAAAGAGCGACTGCGTCGGTCGGCTGCTGGCAGTCTGGCCTGAAGCTTGGCGCTCGTCAGCGCTGCTCTTTGAAAGCACAGCTCTGACCAGCAAGGGCCACTTCACTTTCCAAACACCGACGTCTGCAGCGGAAAAAAAACACAAGAGGCTCGACAGACATTCGTAATTACGTGAACACGGACAAGGGCAGCCTGTTATCGAGACCTGAAATGATCGAATGTGTCACAGACGTTGTTGTGCAGGAGTGACTTTGAAAAGAAAACAAGGAAGCCAAAAAGATTTATTTATTTATCTATTTATTTATTTATTGCCCTGTGGGTTTTTGTCTTTGCTGAGGTGTCGCTCTTGTTTCCACAGGGGGGAAATATTGGGTAGGGACGGCCGTCTGCTCATTGCGTGCTCTGTGAGCATGTTTGTGTGTGGTCGCCCCATAATGATTATTATGGTTTAACTCCCATTTCATTACACCCCTGATTTTTTTTTTTTTTTTTTTTTTTCATTTCAATTCTCCTGGCGGTGGAAAAAAAAATGAAAACGTATTCCACTCACTCGCTTATTTCTGAGACTATTTTTTGCCCATCAGAGGCACGAAAACACAGATTTGCCTTCACTCCCGGAAACAAACACGAAGTGGGTTGATGTTTTTTTGTTTTTTTTTACAGCCATCGGGATAACTCTTCGATGCAAATTTTGGAAATAGATGAACAACTGCACACAACCAGCTGCCACCAACAGCAAATAGCGAAATGAGTCCTGCTGTGGTCAGGAACAGTCACATGTGCAGCAGGTGAGGATGAGGACAGTCCGACTGTGATGTGAGGAGTTTCCACTGAGAAAAGCAATACCGTGGTACCTCGTTGTATTACTGCAATGACAGGTGGCACCACTGTCTCCCATTCTGTTTGTAAAATCCTTTCGAGGCTGCACGTCTTAAATAATGCCAAGCTAAAATTTTCCAGCATCGCAAATAAGAGACAATATTTTTTTTTTTCCTGCACCACCGACAAATGAATATTACATTGCACGAATCCCACATCACAGAATAGTAAGGCAGTTTTGTTTCAAAGATATAAGCTAAAAATACATTTCTTAATAAGTCCAAAGATGTATAACCATGCAGGTGGAAAATAAATGCAACCAGTTAGACTTCAATCAGAAACAGTAATAGAGGCAACTTTTAACATTTGAGGAGATTGCACAGCATCTCTTTTAAGTCATCAGTAATCGTATCAAAACACATTTGGCCTGCAGTTGCACAGCTGATTCCTCTGACAACACAAGTTTGAGAGTTTGAGAGACCTATATTCCTAAAGATCTGAAAACGAACCAGAAAAAAGTGCCCCCATATGCCGATGACATTTTGTTTTACCTGTTGTTTCTGTAACGCGAGACGTGTTTTCTCGAGTACTGTACGAGATCAGAGTCTTAGCCCAAATCTACATCTGGAGACGGTTGACCTTTAGAAGCAAAGGCTCTATTGCGAAAGCAGTTAGGAGACGTTGATCACAGCCTCGTGAGGAGGTCGCGAAATGCCTGGGGAGTGACCTCAGGGGTCAGAGTTCACGCTGGGGAAGTGTCGACGCCTGACCCTCACCGATACCTTCTTTTGATGCCTGATTAGAACGACAGGGCCAAACAGAAGTTTCTCCCTCCCTCAACAAATGATCGGTGGTTCAGCTTCAAAGACGATAGTCCAGATAAACGTTGCTTTGATCCGAACGTCTGATCGGGTTTTCACAGCGAAGGGTCGACCGTCAAGCAGGTAAAAAAAACAACAACGCAGAAACAGAAACCCTTCCAGAGAGGTGAACGGCGTTCGAAGGTACACGAGTAACAAGCGACTTTGATCTGGGAGCCAACCGTCCCTTTAAAAGGCAATCATAATTTCCTTTATTATAATTGTTGTATTTTACAAGGGCTCGTAAGATGCGCCGGTAAGCTTTATGCGTGGATGAGAGGCCGTAAAACAGGCCGTTAAAATTCCCCCGTGATGCACTCCATATTCTAGAGTTGGCTCCAGCGCCGCGTCGGGGCCCACAGCGGCGCGGCTAAACGACCGTCTGGCTCCGCCCCAACACCCCCCGCCCCCCCAGCATGATGCAGGGGAAACGGTATTACGGCGCGGCAGAGGTTGTGTTGACAGAGGCCGAGACAGCGCCGAGCACGAGGACCGACCTTTCACCTTTCACCCCGTCCTCAACCTCCCCGGGAAAACACAGGAAGAAAGCAAGGTCGTCCAGATGAGGGCGTCTGTCAACGCGCGCAGGGAATTGAAAACGGCTTCAGAGAGCGAGAGGAGAGGAAAGGAAAAGCAAAATGGTTTGTGGGGGGGGGGGAAATCTGCCCCCCAAAAAAAAGGTGGAGCAGCAAGGCCGTTGACGTTTTGCACTGAGAAACGGAGCGTTTTCTCTGAAGCCGCTCGGCCGCCAGGTCTTTGTTGGAGATTTAGCGAGAGGACGGCGGCAACGGAACAGCTGGCCGCCTCCGTTCACGCTGATCTCACGGATGACCGCAAAAAACTGAAAAAAATGAAAGGTTGTGGGTTGCGGGGTGAGGGGGGGGTGGGCTCTGGACTGGATATCGAAGCTGGCACTCTCCAGCTCTGCTTCATCTCAAAGTCTGAAACTCTAATGGCTAAAGCAGCGCTGCCTGTTTTCTTTTGGGTGGTTGCGTCCGTCTGCGTCTCCGCTACCGTCCCCCCTCTTCGCCCCGCCGTCCTCTCGCTCCCACCCTCCCCCTTTAGACTCTGTCCAGAGGAGGGGGAAAAAAAAGAAAAAGCAGGTTGGCTGTGCGTTGACATTAGGACGGCTTATCGGCGGTGACGTGCAGTATACAACATCGACGCTGACGGCCGCTTGAAACGTCGCCGGCCCTCTGGAATGTTTTGGCGTCGCTGCGCCGCTCCGTCCGCATGTGATCCATCGCTTTGCAAGTCATCCGGAGCTGAAATCACTTGGCTCGCTGCTAAATCTTACCTCACGCCAACCGACGAAAAACAAAACAAAACAAAGCAGACATGCAAAAAAAAAAAAAAGAAAGAAAAAAAGAAAGAAAAAGAATCCCGTCGGTGGAACGCTTCCAAAGTCAGCGCGGCCGGATTTTGAGTAATGAGGGTCGCACGTGAACTCGGCCTGTGCGCTTTTCCATGTGCGCGCTCTCTGCTGTACTCGCTCCGCCGCCTCAGGGGTCACGGGGTCACGGCTGGCCTGATGCGGGGATGTGCGCTGCGGGATAATGGCCGCATCGTGCGCATCTGTTTCTGCTTCTGCGCAGACATCAGTGAGCAGGAATGCTTTAGTGTCTCAAGGATTCATCCCCTCCCCTCACTCCTCCCCACCCCCTCCCCCGCCGCCGTATGGACAACTCTAAGGTTACTATATGCATGTTTACCAAAAAAAAAACCAGGGCTTGCATTACTTGTGTGATTAGATTTCCTGTTTATGTTCCGCGTTATAGAAAGAAAGTGCAAACGCCTCGCTGATATGAAACAGGGACGACTTGCCGATGGGGAAGAAGAGAGAAAAACAAGGATAATGGCGTGCTTGGTTGCAGGGAAGCGGCATCATGGACGCGCACAAAGGACGTTAGCGCGAAATGGCCCCCCATCTGTTGCCGCAGCATTAGTTTTCTAGTCGAGTTTTTTTTTTTTTTTGCTCAGCGACGCTCCATTTCTTCTCCGCTGCGGTGTTATTATAAATTTATAACCTCATTTAACCGGCCCGAACAGAATGCCCTTGTCTGGCAGCCTCTCCGTGTGTTTCAAAAAAAAAAAAGCTCCCCGTCGCCGTCGCCACGTCCGAGCCCCCTCGTGCGCCTTCCGACCGCTAAATCGCATCCAAATGAGATGGTTCGGCCCGGATCCTCTCGCGGAAACACAAACGTCTTTAACTGGAAAGTCCACTGTAATTCATTCCATCAGCCCAGCGGTTTTTAACCCCCCTGAGGTTTAAACCCTGGTAACCCCTTTCTTTTTCTTACAATGCAACACTGAATTACAGCACGAGTGAAACCGGTGGGGGTGAATCACCTGAGTGACAGCTGCCGTTCGGATGCAGGCGGAGCTGCAATGTGGGATGTTTTGTTAAAGACGATTATTCAGAGGTGCCACTTATCGTCCTGACAGATTGCAGCCGCTCATGCATTCCTCTCTGTCCTCTGGTGCAAAACACTGCGACCTCTTAACCCCCCCGAGAGCCGAGGTCCCACGAGGGCTGGAGGCAGAGCTGCAACATGTGGTCACCCCGTTTTTTTTTTTTGGGCAGAGCCGAAACCCTGTTTTCTTTTTGTTTTTTTTTGCTTCAATTGGCCGTGCAGTCGGCCGCAGCTGGGCTTTATTACAGGAGAGGTGTCTTCCATTGAAGAGTTGAGGGCTACACAGTATCTCGTGGTGGTCTCATAACTCACCTCTGAGCACTCACCTGAGAACTGCTGGAGTTTTGCCATAAAAAACAAAAAACAAAAAAAAAAACAGAATGCAAAAATGTTTGTGTTTCCCGTCAGAAACGAAATGCTCTGGTGAATGTCGCATTGTTCGACTTGGAGTGACTGAGGACCGCCGACAGACTGAGTCAGCGGGGTCTATGACACAACCGTTAGGGCGTAGTTTGACATTTCAGACGGAATTTTTATGTTCATGTTCGAAGTGTGGTCAAGTCTCGGTCTGCGATTCAGTTTCTGTCCTCTGTCAGGGAAGAATTACAGCGGAGGAGCGTCTAGACTTCGCTGGGCTCCTCTTGTCCTTGTCAGGGAAACCTAATCTAATAAACCATATTTGTGGTCCGACATAATTACGTTAATGCTAATTTGACAGTGTTGGAGCAGGGTGACAACAAGGTGGAAGTAATTAAGGAGAACAAAGAACAAACAACGTTAAAAAACAAAAACAAAAGGACCCGGCCGTCACCCAGTCACCCCGCTAACTTAAAAGTGTGTTGATCACATTTCTGAGCTACTGTTCAACGGCAGTTCACTGTGATGTTCGAGAAAACAACGAAGGAGGAAGAAAACGTGGCGGACACATGAGCTTGGAACAGTAAGTAGCCATGAACACAGGAATAGAGAAGAGCAGACGGAGGATTTGGGAACCTCACTGAGGGAAGTGGCCAGATGTTGCTGGAGATCAGAAGCAGGGCTGGAATGTGGAATCGTCCACCTCATCTGTAGAGACGTCTTCATTCACTGGGGTGGGCACACATGCACAATCCCATGGTACAGTCAGGCCGCTTGCTCCCTCTCAGGTGTATTTGGGTTCAGGTTAGAGTGCTGCAAAAAATTCAATCGGATCAGTTCTTTTATTTTCAGGTGGTCCTTGACTACGTGATGCGTGACAGCGTCACACATTAGACTGCATTTGCATATTGGAATCTCAAAAGTAGCCAGAAGGAAATTATTCCTGGCTGCTCTCAAGCCAGTTTTGCTCTCGATTGAATAGAGAATTTGGACTTGGCTTGGACTCCCACCGGTGCAAGAAAGCGTGTCCAGATATCGTAAGTGAGATTCCCAGTCAGAGAAGAAACATGTTCAGTGCCAGCAGTGCAGCTAGCTAGCTCAGGAAACAACTGAGGAACAGAGGTTGCCAGAAACTTTCACCCGCCAACAATTCCTCATCCTGAGGCGCTAATACCGAACGCCGAGTGAACCCTGCGATAATTTTTTTTTTTTTTTCTGGGAGTGTGTTTTAAGAATAACAGTAATACGTTTCTTCACAAAATAACAGGCACTAGATACTCTATTATCTGCGGGGGCGGTAAGCTAACCCTTAGGCTAGCGTTCTGCGTGTTAGCGCCAGGAAGGAGGAGGAGGAAGTGAAGCGTGTGGTTTGCGGCCTCCGCTGCCCTCCCGCCAGGTAACTGTCACTTTACTAATCACTTTTGCGTGACCGACAACTTGGAATCGCTGTGTTTTGGGGCCGGTCGAGTGTTTACATGAGGCATACCGCGGCTTATTAAGGTATTTGCCCTCGCTCCGTCCTCGTCTTTATTGGATTGCCCGTCAAGTGTGCATGCGTGACATTCCCAGCTGTCTGCCTCCATCCCTTGGACAGTGTGTGTGTGTGTGTGTGTGTGTGTGTGTGTGTGTGTGTCAGTGTGTTCTGAGTAGGCTGTGCAGGATATGTACACTTCATAATTTCCTGAGCTTATCTACTCTTGATGGGTGTTTTTTTCTTCATCTTCTCTTTGGCAGGGCAGGTGTATCAACAGCAGTGTACATCAAATCTGTTTACTGCTTTTGCTGAACTGCGTGAACGAGAACTAACTGGACGTTTTTCGCGAGCTTTGGCCGTGAGGTTTTGTGGTGGTTGTGTGGCTGGCCGGCTCCTCTCTATTACCCAGATTGATTAAGGAAGTGCTCAAGCTCCCACTTAGCCATCACCACTGACACCGAGGTGACCGGCTCATCACAGACCGACAGGAGGACAGAGGGGGAGGGGGAGGGGGAGGAGGAGGAGGAGGAGTGGGAATTGATGATTTGAGAGAGGATGATGAAGGGCGGCGGGATAAGAGGTATTTCCACTCATCAGTGTGTCTGAGAGAGACCGCCGCACTCTCCAGCTCATACGAGGGGGAATTTTTAGTCTGATAGATGTTTAACTGAGTCGGTCTGCTCATTGTCAGGCTCTTTTCTCATCCACCAACTCTTAAATCTCAGCAAGGAACCCGTCGCTGAGCCACCACACGGAAAATCTCCCCTCAGTTTCAACTTTGGATTTTATTTCTTTTCCTTCATTTAAATTTATTTTCACCCGTGCACATCCCATCCCCTTCCCGCTCCCAGCACCGGCGTGACCTCTCGGTGGATTCCGCCGTTCTTAATCCTGACAACTTTCATTAAAATTGTAGGGATAATCCGCAGATTTCCCAGTGAAAATTCCACACGACGTGCCAACCCCTCCACGCCCACCGCTTCCTTTCGCGACTCTCCCGCTCCAACCTCTTCTGGGCCCTAGCATTTCTCCCTCGGACTCTGCAGGAGCAGCGTCATTTACATAGTTTTCCCCTCATCTTCCATAAATCCCCGAGTCGAGGCGAGAGCGAGGGACCCAAGGTACGGGCTCCCTGGGAGCAGAGAGAGGAGAAAAAAAAAGAGAGAGAAAATAACAGGACAGAAAAGGGGCTGGCGGCAAAGAAAATATTTCATTTGGGATTTTATTACTCCTGGGCACTTATGGGTGAAAATAAGCACAGATCCTGCTGTGAAACTATCCAAACAAAGTGATGGGAGCATCGGTGTTTTCAAAGTATACACACAGCAAGATTCTCGCCTCAGAGCCGCGAGGCCGCGTGTGTTTTTTATGAATAAGCCGCAGCTTTGGAGACTTATTGGAAAGGATGTGGTGAGCCAATTCAAACCTGTTAGCGCAGGAGTCCCTTTGACCTCTATTAGACTCGTCAATATTATTACGCTCGGGCTGAGGGTGTCGGATGTCGCCGGCGTCTCTGTGTCAAAGAGCAGTGTGGTCCCGATTCCCTGTTTGCAAAACACGGCTGCCACTGTCTGTTTGGCTCAAAGAACTGTGAGCTGCGTGGCGGCGGGATGCTCCAGCCTTGAAGCACTCGAACCCAACTTATATCTGTGCGCACGCGACTGTAGCGCACAGCGGGATTCCTTGATCTAATGGAACAGGAGTGTCAAAGTCACTCCCACTGAAGTCTGGCTTCATGAATGCTGTGAACTTTATCTGCATTAGCAGTGTGTCAGCATATGTTTTTAATCTATTTATTATTAAGCTATTATTAAAAATAGTTAAAATTAAATCTTTAAGGAGCAGCACCTTGTAAAGTTGCTATAGTTTTTTATATAATGACATCAAAGCTCATGGTTCAATTCAATTCAATAGTGACCCTCTATCTTGGGGTAGAACCCTTGGAATCTTTCTGGAATCTGGTCGTCGTCATTTTGTGGCTCATGAAATTGCTGTGCATTATGGGAGATGTAGTTCATGGTCCATAAAGCAGCTTAAACATTCATTTTAAGACAACGCTACATCTTGTTTGGCCTCGCTAACACGTTGACATCTTTAGCCTTAAGCACAAGAAGCAGTTTGGTGTAGCTAAACCCAGCGTCCATCACAAGGAATTGTCTACGTCACAATTTCGACCGGAACCGGAACTCCACTCGCTTGGTTTTGTGAGGATGTGGAACGGTCCGCGGCAACTCCTTGCGATCTGTTTGTAGGCTTTGGCAGAGAAACGAGGATCTCCAGCCAGATTCTCAGATTAGTTTCTACCTATAAAACCACTCCAATAACAGAACCCTGATAAATATGACAGGCCTCCGGCTGAATTTACAACGTTTTGCCACTCGCACCATTAAACTACTACTTAAGTTAACATTTAAGCCAATTGAGGCAATTCCAATCCTTTATGGTCAGGGTGCTCACAGTTCCTTCCCGGTATCTAAGAAAAGAAAAACAAAAACACATTTTGATCACAATTGCTAAGACTGGTTCTACTTCACTCGTCCTCTAACATGTAAATGTTTTACCTCTAAATAAACAGAGAAAAATCACACAGTAATCAAACGACGATGATGAAAGTGGGACATCAACGATCAAACAACGTCAAATTCCATCATGACAACAGAGTCCAGTGTGTCGGTGCAGCGTCGGCCTGCTGGCCGGGAACGCCGGGCGAGTCCAACACACGAGCAAAGCAGGCGGAACAAGTCGAGCCTGGCCGATGACCCCGTCACTAAAGCAAGGGCACTAATGGAGGTGCAGCGGCTGAGAGCGGACCAGCTCGGCGCTCCGCCCACCTGCGCGCTCTCACGGTTTGGAGTGCAGGAACAGAGCAGTGAAAACAGGCTCGGTGCCGTGTGGAAGCATGCGTGTGTGCAAATGAACCGAACGGCTCGGCTGTCTGTTGGAAAAACATCCAAAGAGATGTGAGAAAGACGCTTTTCACCTCCCCCCCCCCCCCTCACTCCTCCGACTGTCAGCAGTCTCTAAGCTGCAGGGTGTTTGTTTGCTGTAAGCGATCGCACAAATAAGAAGAGCCAGCGGAACCGGTCGCTCCTCCGCCTTTTCAGATGTTTTAGACATCACAGACATGTTTTTAGTCTCGGGTGTCGTCTTTTTTGTTTTTTTTATTGTTCCCTGTCGTTTCCTCGTCTTCCTGCTTTCCCGGTCAGCTTGAAATGTCGGCCATGTGGTTTTTTGTTTCATTTGGAACGTCCTGTAATTAATAAAATCTGCTCGATGCAGCGTCGAGCTTAAAGGGAAATAAAAAAAATGTAGTCTGACAGTTTGCGTCTATCTTCACCTCCTAGCTGTGCTTTCCCCCCCCTGTTTTTCTGTTATTGGGCAGCGTGCCTTGACTTGGTTCATTCATCGCCCTGCACGGAGCCGTCCATTGTAAATAGAGATAGCGCGTCTATTTTACTTACCGCCAATGGAAAGTACAGGGAAGACAAAATTTGGAAGGGCTTTTGGAAGAAGCGAGTGGGTTGTTGGAAGGAAGCGCTCGGCTTTTACACAACTGCCCCGCCGCAGACTTCACACAAACACAGATTTTCGTTCAGGCTCTGAAGTCAATGTGCAACACTGGTTCATTTATTTGGGAGCATTTGTTGTTTTCGCCTTGCAAATTTCTTTTCTTTCACTGCCTAAACTTCCATTTATTTCAATGCTGTCAGTCGGTCTTCAAATGCTTACAAAAATTTCCAAGGGAACGTTTCAACAATGAAAACCAGCTTTATTATCCATTTTTTATTTCTATTCAATCTTACAAATACAAACGAGCCAACCCGAGCGACGAGCCTTGGAGTCATTGCTCACAGTTGCATGTTGCATCACCGATGCCCGGAGTTGCTCTTGTGAAAGGTTCAGATGCAAACACAATAACTTTCAAACTAATGCAACTACCACATTTATATATTAATTACCACTTTATTTACCTTTCGTACATTTGACTGCTTACTCTCTGTTTGAGTTTGCATTGAATAGGCGGACGCACACTGATGACACCGGACGGTTTGTGATTACACACCAGCTGACAAATGGACCCGACGGTGGATTACAACTTTTTTTCAACCTCGCCGACAGTGAAACATCAACACACGAGGCCTCCGCACTTCATTTTTCAAATCGGACGTTCCCCGTGCGGCACGTTATTTACATTCGGGGGTCATCCCCGCGTCTGATGCCGTTTGACCCCGGCTGTGTTTCTTGGCTGCACTCGCAGGATTGAGAAGCCAGTGGGGGATGTTGGGGGTGGGGGTGGTGGTTGTGGTGGTGGTGGTGGGGGGGGTCGGGAGGGTGGACAGTTGTGTGTTTAGGGCCCCAGAGCGAGTTTCGGCAGAGAGGAAAAACCGTCCAGGGGTGCAAGTAAACACGGAGGAAGCGGAGGAACGGGTGGCGAGCCCTCCGCGGAGAGAGAGACGCTCTTCACTGGGTCTAAAACAGACACCACTCACAGCCCATAAAGCTCTCCGGACCCCTCGGCTCCGCTCGTCTGTCTTTGCGCATATGATGTCTGTGTTTGGACTCTCGTACCATTAAAGGGGGCCGTTGTGATGTGTGATTTATGCGGCGCTGCGGTCCGCCAGGCTACGCGGCGCTAGATGATGACAAATGGGCCGAGTGCAGTTATGACATGTTTAAAGTCCACAGAGCTCCGCCGACAATCCCGGCGCTGCGGCTTCAAACTCGGCGTTCCTGCTCCGTGGTGTCAAAAGCAGCGGCTTCGGCGTGCGGTCTCGGGTGTTCCGCGTTTTCCTTGCACTTTTAATGCGGAGCGCGAAAATGTGTAACAGATTCACTGCGATCACAGTCTGCAAATACAGGCGGAGCTTTACAAGCAGGTGAGGATTAATGGTTAACGCCTCGGATCGCTAACGAGGCCCAAGAACTGTGGAGCAGATTAAAGAATTGGTTCTAATCTTATCACACACACACACACACACACACACACACACACACACACACACACACACACACACACACACACACACCGGGTGGTCTTGGCCCACTTCCCTCCGAGTTCACGGTGTTTAATTTGTGGTGCAACGTTAAAAGAAGTGACCTCAGATCAGAAAGAGACAACGTTTCTAGTTCATCTGCTAATATAAAATGCAACACTTTGTTTCAAGAAGGCCACAGCCCCTGATTACAAGGCCAAAAGCTATTAAAACTGCCATCGCAGTTTCCTTTAATTTGATGCTGACCATAAAATGTGCACAGACGATCCTTCCGAGCTTTGAATCGTTTTTGCGTCCACCTGTCGGCCTTCGTGCGACAACATCTGGCGCCCATATATGGACTCGCGAACCGCTTATTCCCTTGGGGGTTCTTTGTCATGGAACCAAAACACGCATTTGCAGATCAGAAGCAACAAGGAAAGAGCCGGCTCAAGGAAAAAAAGATGGATTAGTCGTCCAAAGTGCAATGAGATATCCTAAAGGGCGTAAGCGGAACTGACAGAGTAATGGAACCGCATCCACTAAATCTGGTCCTGATCAGAGTCTGGACCTGGACCCCCTCCGCCCCTCCATACCTCCCACCCCTCCTCCCTGTCTTCTCGGGAGCCAGCGCTCTTGACAAGTTTTGACAAGCCGCCGTTATTGCCCCATCAGAAGCCGCCGATTAAAGGCGAGCGAAACGAAGCGTCGGTGAGTCGATCATTTACTGTCAGGGGAGTCGAGTCGACCGGTGACGACGACGACTCCTCCTCCTCCGCCGCCGCCTCCTCCTCCTCCTCCTCCCCATCCTCCTCCTCCTCTGCATTCGAGTGAGTGAAAGCTATTACAAGCATCGTGACGAGAGGCCGATAGTCCTCGCCAACCGCAGATGGGTTTCACATGTTGGAACTTTCTTCCTTTTTTCCCTTTACTCTACTTCTTCTGGCCACGCCCACCTGCGACTCCTGCGACTCGGCTCCTCATTACAAGCGCCACACAAGGTGTTCCATATAAAGGCCAGCGCTGGGGGACGGCTTATTAATATCTTTGCCCTGCCTCAACTTCTCCACCTCACATCAACCCTCCCACCCCCTTGATTTTTTTTCCTTCCGACATCCTCCTCTTGGCAGAAGACGAGTGTTCCGCTGACAGAGCCCCGTTCTCAGCTCCCAGAGAGAGATAACGCTAATGGAAGACAGACCTTCTGTCCCCTCTCTCCACCCTCCCTATCCCTCTACGGAAGCCCCGGGAAAAGCTTCCTTGGTGGGAGGAGCTATAGATGGGGAAGGTCCAATGGTCTCTTTGTAAAAAAAAACAAAAAAACAAAATGTCATAAATAAATGTGGCAGTGCTTCTGTGTGAGCCAGCGAGACGTGTCTTCAAGTGCTCTTTGTAAACCACCGACGTCTAAGTTTAGAGGCAGTTAATGCGGCTTTATTGTCCAGCGCTGGTGGAAAGAGTGACAAATAGATTCTGGAAGGGTCGGCCTGCCGGCCTGTGTTTGGTTTCGAGGTCGCAGCAGCAGGCGAGCTGCCTGCTCCGCTTGCAGAGAGACAACAAATGCAAGAGGCAACTCTTCCCTGCCCAGTTCATTTGCATTCATCCATTTTTGATTTGATATTTTCTACTCGTGTGCTGCAGCTGAAATAATTTCGCAAAGCACGGCCGACAGTGAATGCATGAAATTCACACTGGCATTTTAGCAACTCATTATCATTAAAGGTCACCTATTATACTAATTTTCGGGCTTTTGTATTTGAGGTCTGGCCCCTCCAGAGCAGCAAAACACGGCTGAACAAACCTCCAACATTTTCTCTGTTCGTTCCACTCCGACGGTTGTGGTCCTTGGTGCTTCGGTAGTCGCTCGGTATTTTTTATTCTATATTGTTTAATTTCCCTGACACTGAAAAAACATTTTCTTGGAGCAGCGCATTGCGGAATCACTTGTGGGGCAGAGCGGGGGCGGGCGGAACCAGTCCGAGAGGGTGCCAGACCTTGGCCATGAAAGGAGCTCCGGCACACAGTGGCGTCACTCCGTGCCCAGTGTTGAAAAAATCTCCGTGAACAGAGCGTTTAGAACCATGCCCAACAATTTGCAGGGCTCACGTCCAAACACATGAACGATAGGGTTCAACATTGCAACGCCATTGTAAGTTTTAAAGTGGAAAAGCATCATAGGTCCCCTTTAACTTCTCCTTATGTTTCTAGCGACTGTACGTTTTTGAATCCATTCTACTAGTCCCGGCAAGAATCCCAGTAATGTGTTTTTTTTTGGGTGGAGGTGTTTACTCGGGCAGAGTGAGATGAGCCAAGCTTCCAGCGGGATCCAGCAGGATAACAGCCTCCGCCGCAGCATGGTGCGCCTCATCTTCTGCCCTCTCAGCCCTGCTTTTTCGATGCTAGGTCATCACCTACTGATGTTTCCCCCCCCCCCCCCCCCCCCCATGTATGCACGAGGTTACACTGCTGCCTCCAGTTTTTCCAGCCTTCCCCCCAAAAAAAAAACACATCAAGGGCTTTTATACCTTTTCCGTGACTAACAACGTCAAGCTTCTCTCCTCGACGCTCGAGGAGCAAAAACAAAGAAAAGCCTCCCGCATCATTTATGACACCTCATGATGAGATACTTTCGTAAAAGTTTGGGCTCAAAACCACCCGGTTAGGTTTACGAAATGAACTGTGATTGCACCAGCAACACCATATATCACATTTTGGGTGGTGTGAGATTTGGCGCGGGCCCTAAAAATCCTCCTGTCAAAGTAGAAAAATGTCTGACCACAGGCGCTGGTTTTACAATGACGGAGGCCAAACACTTCATAAAAACACTTCAACTGGATGCGCCAACCGAAAACAAGTTGGTGAAGCATGAAAGTCGTCGCTGATTCGAAAATCCCTCCACATTATAATGATTTTCCAAGTTAACGGGCCGTAACCGGGATTTTTGAGCGACGCCCAAAAACAAATAGCCTGAAATGAAAAGCTGCGTCCGCCGCAGCTTCAAAGAGGAGCCGCTCGTCCCTCCCTCTGAATTATGGCCACTGCGTTACCACTTCCAGATCCCTCCAAAAGCCATTCCGCACCAGAGTGGGAAATTCCAAGGAAAACTGGCACAGCGGGGGAGAGGAGTGTCGGGCTGTAGCAGCGCAGAGATGTTAAACACACAAAGATCCCGTTTCCACAGCGCCGCGCCACAGTCGTTTGAGAGATTATAAAAAAAAAAGAAGAAAATATTTGGTTTTCAAAGGAACCTTTCATAGCAGAAAGATTATTGTAATATTTGGGCAACGGGGGAGGGAAGTTACGGCCATCTGACCACGTATTGGTCAACAAGTGGGTGCACGAGCGTGAAAAAATGGAAAGAGCTAAAGTGTGAAAAAAAGAAGAGAAGAGCTATTTTCAGTCCCGCTTCTCACCAGAACTCTCCAGCAGGGCTTTTGCACCCCAAGTGTGTGTGTGGGTTTTTTCTTCTTCTTCTTCTTCTTTCATCCCAATGCCTGCCAAGAGTTTTTGGCCTGCCACACAATGAAAGCGAACAGAACCGGGCTCAACAGGCACCCTGGGAGCAGAAGAACACATCAGGTCCAATTAAGATCAGGAGGTGGAACTCATTGTGACCTGCGACACCCTGGACCACAAACAACAGGGAAGGGGGCTTTGAGCAGCGTCCGGTCCTGCATGCTAAGATAAAGTGAACCACATTAAACCCAGGGACACATGAATGCAAGTAATGAATAAAAGTATGAACCGGCAAATCAGTAAATGAATGATTGAGTGTATTTGGCTCTTTGTTTTATTATTATTGTGCTTGGTTCTGCATGATGGCTCCCGCAGTGATAAATGACTAAACTTGCTGTGTATTGTTGGTGCTGCATTCGTAACAACACAACATTTGACAACCGTCGCTGGTCAGATTAATTGTTGTTTATGAGATAAAGTTCAGTCCGTGCGTGACATCCATCCAACCACAGACCACAGTGTTTCTCCACGCCACGCCAACTGTGGCTGTGCGACTGTCCGCAAACAAGAAAATTAATCTTCGTTTTTGTTTTTTTTTTCCATGCACATTGTCAGGCGCAGATATAAAAGGACACGGAAATGAAAATCAATGTTGAGTAACTTTGAGTCACTCGAAGAAAATCAAAGATTTGAGTTTGCGGAAAACCCTTATGTGCATGCAAGCTCCGCCCACTACCAGGGTTTGTGAGTGGGGCAAAGCTTACTGCAAGCAACTGAGTGACTTGTTCGCTCACAGCGCAGCCTCGTCGCGGCGGGAAAAGGGGTTGCAGGGCGGAGACGAGTTCAAACAGGAAATCTGAGCGTTTCCCACAGGGCCAATACAGACATTAGCTTGATAAATGTATACAAATGCCGGCCTCCTCTTTGCTGTTAGCAGGCTAGCGTTAGCAAGGACGAGTCAGTAGGTTAGTTAACAGAGATGAGGAATCGTGACCCAGGTGTCGGTGGAATGACATGCTAGCTTTGACTCACTGAATCGTTTAGGCCTCGGCAGTTAAAAGCTCAAAAAAGTTTGTTATCTCTATCGACTGTGTTTGACGCACGTTGCTGACATCCGGCCGGCCGGCCGGCGCAGACTGACTGATGTCCTTATCAGAGGCGGGTGGGCGGAGCTAATGGAGTGAGAACAGACAGAATATGACAATGCTCACATGAAAGGGAGGCCTTTCAAACTCAGGAGGGACATGAAAGACTCCCCCTTCTGTCTCCCCCTCCTCCTCACCTCTGCTCCTTTTGTTCACCCCCCCCCCCCCCCTCTCTCCCCTCTCTCTCTCCTTCTCACTGTCTCATTATTGTACATTCAGGCTCAAACTGTGAATGCTAACAAGGCTTTTAGCCACACTGAATTAATGTATCCAGTGCATTTCACTAATGTGCTACCTTTCAAATGTCACCTTTTATGTTGTTGCCGTGAATACATCTCAGCCACCGGGCTTTTTTTTTTTTTTGAATGAGGGTACTCGGCCTAAATTGCCTTCGGCTGCCTTTGCAAAGTTCATATATTGACAGACATCTCATGACGCTGCATTTTAATAGCTGCTGCGGGCCGTCCCTCATTACAGGGACATTTCGCCCACGCTCCTTGGTCACGTTCCTGCCCTGCCAAGTGGACGCCGGGGTCAAACTTCTTCACCTCAGCTTATCTTGAGAGTCACAGTTGGAGAAAAAGGGTTCCAATGAAGGTCAAAAAAAGTGAAATTGTACCATAAAAAAAAAACAACATTGTACTGAGCTAAATCCCTTTAAGGCCCCAAAGTGTAAGACTTCAGAAGGATGTGTTATCTTTCAATGCAGCACAAGACACAGGGAGTCAGCAAAAATTGTACAGCCTATGTTTGCATTGAAAATACTTGCTGAAAGGAGTAATATTTACATTAAAGCAGGGCCACTTTGAAGGAGGCATCTACATTGCACCACCACCATCTACAGGAACAGGACCTCTGATTTTGTCAGGACATCACAGCTCATATAAGAAAGATGCGGGCTGAAGTGTTCGGTCATAAAACAGGGAATAACATTGGGGATATTTGCAATATATTGGCTTTCCATGAAAGGACATAGATACTACGAAGGTAGTTCACATTGCGCCTTAAAAAAGGCAAATTATTATTATTATTATTTTTTTAATCAAGATCACAAGTTTGGCAAAGCCTAATTGTTCAGGGCCTCGAATCAAGGAAAGTCTTGCATCACATTCTTTACTTATTCCCACTTCACAAGGTGGGAAATTCAATCAGAGAGCCTCCATCATCGGAGAATGTGTCAAACTGAGTGATCTCAGCTTCTCGAACACAGTGTCTTTGGTTGGCGATCGGTCCATTAGACAAGATTAAAAAACAAATATATATATATATATATATATATAATCTTTATTCATCAAACTACTTCTCCAGTCCAGGAAGCACCATGTCGCAAAAAACCTTTGTGGTTAGA
Organism: Nelusetta ayraudi; assembly: GCF_046127955.1. Classification (NCBI taxonomy): domain Eukaryota; kingdom Metazoa; phylum Chordata; class Actinopteri; order Tetraodontiformes; family Monacanthidae; genus Nelusetta; species Nelusetta ayraudi. The sequence continues at coordinate 18,363,605 of NW_027466098.1, read as the reverse complement.
CATAGAAATGAGCGAAGGTTGGACCAATGTCATGAAGCCACCCACACCTGTTTGTTACCTGAATCCACCTGCGGAGGAAACTTCAACCCCTCCCCCCTCCAGGGCTTCATGTCCAGGGTTCAAGGGTCAGAGTGAGCTAATGAGGGAGCAGAAGGTCATAGGTGGGAGGCAGCGGCCCCTGGAGGCACGCCTCTGTTCTCCCGACTGTATGGGAATATGCGACTGCTCCTGCAACAGTGGTGACCAGTGGAGCGAATCCCAAAATCAAAACCAGACAGGAAGAAAATGGGAAGGCGGCAGCTCCTGCTCCTGCTCCTTGACACGTGTGCTGGGGAAAGACGAAGGGCAGGTGAAGGAGGGTGGGGTGGCGGAGGTTCGCGGGTATGGGAGGGCGAGGGGGTAGAAGAGAAAAGCGCTGTTTTAATCTTTTGATCCCTTCACTTCCCATCAGGCCTTGTATCAAACAAATTACCCAGAACGCACCCCTGCACACATCACACTCATTACCCGCCTCCCCCTACCCGGAGACACTGGGTAAATAGCACTGTCTGCAGGGAGACGGAGAATCAACAACATAATGAGAGCGCTGATGATGAGCTCGCCGTTTGTGTGTACGTGGCAGCGCGCAAATGTCGACTTTGCAGCGGGGGTTTTTTTTTTTTTTTTTCCTTTCCGCAAAATTCACTTGTGCTCAGATCAGAGTCTGGACTGGAAGGAGCGAGCGGTAGATTTAGGATGGCAGTTAAGGAAAATAAATATAAATAAAGCCAAACAACCCAAACGCAGCTGGAAGGCAAATCATTTATTCCAACTTGTTTATCATTTGGAACAGAGAGTCGTGCGGAAAGATTTTTTTTTTTCCCCTCTTTATGCGCGACGTTAAACTTTCCACACGTCCGCTCCTCCAGTAAGATGTTTTATTTCCCTTCATCCCCTCCCTCCTCCTCCTCCTCCTCCTCCTCCTCCACCGCATGCTTCCATTCGCACAGACGTCGGACGTTTTCATTTCCCTCGCCGCCGCTCCGCTCTATCTGCCGCATCCATCTTTTTAAAAGTTTCAAGTCACAACTCCTCAGCGTCCACACTATGGCCCATTGTCCTCCGGCACAAGAGAGTCATTGTCCGCTACGCCGCAGTGACAAGGGGACCTGGATGTCAACGCCAACAGCGCGGCGGCGGCGGCGGCGGCGGCGGATCATTATGTCTGGCCACGGGCGTTTGGTCAAAGGGGAAAGGTCGGAGGTCAGAGACGGGGCCGCCATTAAGGGAGTCTCCTCTGTCAACAGCTTTGTATATAGCGGGAAGAGTCCCAGTGTTTCCCATCGCGACGTGCTGAGCAGTGCGCGGAAATTAGTGGTGGTGAAATAAAAATGACCGCTCCGCTCAGCTGTTCCCCCATCGTTTCATCCAGATCTCGTTCCCCTCCCCTCCGCCCTTCAGCACTAACAAACAGGGGTGGCGGATAATTTCAGGTCATGTTCCAGTTGAGCGTCGATGGTCATCCAGCCTGCAAAACACGCAGGAAAAAAGAGACAAATACTGAAGGCAGCAAGTCTTTAAAGTCTATGGAACTTTTTTTTTTTTTTTTTGCTGCCACCAACCACAACTATATAAACTATATGATGCAAGTTAGAACTATAGTTCATTATATGTTATTATCCTTGCTAGCCATGTTTATCAGCTGGGCTTCCTGTTTGTCCATCTTCTCCTTCCTCTATGGTTCAGGACAGCGACCAGCAGGCGCTTCCTGTTTTTGTCACGACTTGAAAGAAGTGCACTGGCTCCCCGGTAGTGAGGCGGACTGAAAATGCTTCGTATTGGCCCCTGGCAAGGTGTTTGCACGAGACTCTTTTTTTTTTTTAGAAATGGAATCCTTACAGACGCACACGGTGGTAACGCTGCTTGACATGACACAAATAATGTGCAGGGAGAGTGACGCAGTCTCTAGATTTCTTTTGAAACCCTTTTAAAAGCAAACTATGTTTGTGTTCTCCTTCACACGTCACACCTGCAGGGGTGTTCATGGCAGGAGCAGCTTAAAAGATTTTAGTTGTGCGTCAGGAGCAGACCTATTGTTTCGTAGGTAGGTAGGAAAACTACAGCGTCACTTTAAAAAAAAGGCAAACGTCAGGCTAATCGATTCATTCCAACTCCAACTCATTTATGGAAACGCTGAAATGGAACCAGATTTTTTTTTTTTTTTTTTTTTTTTGAATACACATTCATTTGAGTTAATTATCTCAGTGCCTTTTTTTCTAAATGATAAATCTTCAAATGTCTGTTTTACTCCTGCAATCTCTGGAAAAAGTCCTCGTGTGCGACTGGACCTGTCAAGCCCGCGGTGACGTCATCCACTGCGCTCCCAGGGTGCCGGACTGAAATGTGTCTAACATCACTGCGAGGTGAAGGCCGACTCTCCCCCGGTGGCGGAGTGAGGACGGAGACTCTCGCTGAGAGAGGTAGGCAGGCAGGGAGGGAGAGGAGAGGAGCGGGTGAGGATGGGGGAGGGAGGAGGGAGGCGAATGTGATAACCTTGTCTCTCGTTCATTGCTGTCTGCTCAGTGATTTAATTTGGTCGCGCCGTCACACCTGAGCTCCAGCTCATCCATCACGGGCACCGCAGACCCCGCCGCGCTCTCGCCGCTCTTTCCTCCGTCTCCATCCCTCCTTTCTTTCTTTCTTGCCGCTCGGCTCCCCTCCTTTTTCGTTTCGCGGCTCCCTCAGTCTCTCACCACCTGTCCATCCAGATCTGCCGTCCGAGCGCTCTCGCTCACTCGTTTTGATTCCGTTCTTTCGCCGTCTGCCTCGGCCGCCTCTGCTGTGCGGCGCAGACATCAATACGCAGAGAGAGAGAGAGAGAGAGAGAGAGAGGGAGAGAGAGAGAGAGAGAGAGAAAACAAGCTTGAGGGACGGCGCACATTAGATGTCTTGGAGATGAAGCCTGAGAGGAGGCCAGGCTGAGATAGTTTGGACGTGTACAGAGGAGGGAGAGCGAACGTGTTGTTGGAAGGATGCTGAGGTTGAAGCAGAAGGACGAGAAAAGAGGAGATTCAGTGAAAGAGGACAAAGTTTTAACTCCAAAACTTTAGACTTTTTGTTTTTTGGGATCGCAAAACTGAAGAGCACCACAACGATACGACATCATCATCATCATCATCATCATCATCATCAGCATCATCCAACCTGTTGATACCCCAACCCTCATGTCACTTCCTCTTGTTCTCCTTTAAATGTGGAAATGCCATCGATCTGATGCGACTGCTGCAATCAGCAGCGTCCACTCTGGTCACACCAGCTTCCTGCTTCTCTTTGAGCGCGTGAGGGAGCTGCAGCCCAGCAGCAGCAGCAGCAGCAGCAGCCGTAGCCGCCACCGCCACCGCCGCCGCTTCCTGCTTTTGTCTCCTCGGTACCAAGACCGGCGAGAAACGCTCATGGTTGGAGCTCGGCGTGATGGATGCGCTGGAGGTGGCAGTCGCGCAGCCGCTTGGCGAGGTTAAAAAGATGCTTTGTATAAATAGAAACATGATGCAATTAGACATCACTTAAATGTGCACTTTAAGTTTTATAGTGCCCCGTTAGCATTAAAATGTTTTGACGGCATACAATGTTAGTGTTCATAAGAAGTGTTTGTGCTCTTAAGAGCTTAGTTTTTGGCAGCAGCGGCGGCGAGACGTTGTGAGACGCCTGTCAGGAGTTGAGAAAGTTGCCTGTTGTGTGTTTCCCACCTCCCCCTCCACAACCCTTCTGCCGCAAAGCCCCTCTTCACTTTGTGCCCTTGCGTGGCTTATCCACAGGCCTCCATGTTCTGATAACACCCCCCCCCAACACACACCACCACCACCTCCTCCACCCCATGTGACTTTGGAACAGTCCGCCGAGCGTCCCCACAGCTCGAGCAGAAACTAATCAATGCGTCCTGTGGGGGACACGGTCGCTCCCCCGCCAACACGCGGTGAGTAGAAGCTGCACACCTGAGCCCGGCAGCCAAGTGTGCACACGCCACACGCTCGTCCACACACACAGACACAGACACACACACACACACACACACACACGACCACTCACACTCGAGAGCTCTCGCTGATTTATGGTGGTGCAAACACAACGCGCTGTGTGTTGTCGGCACAATCAAACGGTGGCGGCGGCCGCAGGAGGCTGCCTGCAGATGAGAGCGAGAGGAAACTGAGTTTAGAGCAGCCGAGGACGGCTTCCTATATCTGTGGTGCACGTGTGCTCAGAAAACAAGCATGTGATATGTGTGGAAGTTCGTGGACGAAAAAAAGAAGGAAATAAACAATTTCGTCAGGTCTGACGGTCTGGTTATGTGATGATAATCATTGAACTCCATGAGGGCGGCGCTATCGCACCATTTTCGGGGTTGCAAATCTGCACACAAACTCACTGCATAATGCTGAAAAAAAACCCAAACAAAACTCATTAAATGTTGTGTACCGGAGTCCACATCAACGCCGTCGGTTTTCTCCGGCGAGCCGACGCGGTGAAGATGCTAATGTGCTCACCGCATGCAGCCCAACTTCACCCTGGGCCAGAAACACTGCGGATCACAAATCATTTCCCTTACATACTTTTCCTCCACGGCACCCAGCTCACATGGCCATCACGCACTCTGCACTATATATATATATGTATATGTGTATATATAATGCTGTTTGCCACACCAGTCAGTCAGCTTGTGATGGTTACATTAAAGGACAACACTCGGAGGGAAAGGCAGCGTCTATTGATCAGACGTCTGCGAGTCTTTGATCAACTCATTACCCAGCCGGCCTCTCGGTCCTCTGCAGCCCTTTGACAGCCTCATTCAGCTGACTGGTTCTTAATTAGCAAATACTTTGCTGGAGTACGCGCACGCACACGCACACACACACACACACACACACACACACACACACACACACACACACCTGTGTGTACGTGTGAGGGTGTGAGGGTGTGAGTGAAGGTTAAGCGTATGCATGCGAGGTGGCAGCAGCAGCAGCAGCAGCAGCAGCAGCAGCAGCAGCAGCGTGCGTAGGTGAGGGTGTTTGTGTTTAAACGGACTTGGCAGGCGACACGGTGGGCTGGCTGGCAGGACGCTGACCCGGTGGGCCCCCGAGGAGAGAAATCCGCCGACGAAGTCCCTCCCTCCTCCTGGGAGCAACTCACGCCCCCCCCCCACACACCCTGAAAAAACAGCTCAATAAACAGCAAAAGTGAGATCTCCGCTGAGCCGCAGCCCTGCCTCAATATGAATCCTTTTATCCCAGCAGCCCAACGTGCTTTTCCACCTCAGCTCGTTTAAAGTTAAGAAAGGAGCTTCTCTGCTAAAAATACTCCTCTTGTGTATTATACCCACCGAGTTGGACGTGGCAGGTTTTCGAGGGAAGAAAGAAAAACAAGAAAGTTTGCAAAGAACACTTGCAAAGTGCAGACAAAAGACACGGTGGAAGAGTTGGTGGAGGGTTTGAATGGGGAGGGGAAAAAAAGGGTAAAAAGTAAAAGAACAATCTTTGGTGCGGCCTACTCGCTTCAGTCCTGCTAGCTTCCCGTCACGATCTGCAGCTAGTACCCATTTTTTGAGTTAGCCTTCAGGTTAAAATGAAAAGGGGGGCTCGGGGGTCCTTGTGAAGCGGGTTTATTGGTGCCAGCTCTCTAACAAGAGGACTTCTCTCTGCTGTTTATCCCTCTTTTTCCACATTCTGCCCATCCTCCCCTGAGGACAGAGCTCGGCACATCCCCGCATCACCACATCAAAGAGGCTGAGTGAAGGACGGGATAGTGGAGGCGGAGTCTACCAAGGTGGAGGTCAGAGAGCGTGAAGAGAGAGAGGGGAGAGAGAGAGAGAGGAGGGGCGGCAGCGGTGGGAGAGAAAGTGCTTTGGAAGATGTAAACATCCGAGCAGGGAAAAAAGGCTAACAGAGTGCAGGTGTGTGGTTTGGTTCCAAGTGCTCTATACAAGTCAGACAGTAGGCCAAAATGCAACCTACTGTGTCATCAATACAGTCAAAAAAAAAAAAAAAGTGTGCGAGATGATGAACACAATTCTGACAAACTTGGCAAATGAACAATTGCAAACATGTTAGCAAGTGCCTGTGGCTAGCAGATGTCCTCTGAGCTACATCAGCATGTTTTGACCAGGTGTTTGGTCGTAACGACAGTTAAGCGCTTCTTTCCTAACGGCGTTGCACTGCGTAAGGAAAAGAGTCCAGAACGTTTCTGGTCTGTCGCTGGGCTCTTACAGCGCGCAGCCGCTTATGAGCTAGCCTAGCTTGCTATGAGGGGCAGTCTGTCGTCAGTGAGTTGTAGGAAGAGAGGGACAAGTGTCTCATTTCAACAGATTTATTCAACAAGTTGTCAGTACTCCTGCCTCATTTAAAAAAAAAAACCACACATTCACATATTCTTCGTCTAAGGAAATCTCTTTTTTTGATTTGCAGAATGGAAAAAAGATATGAAAGCCTTCGCAGTGCATTTGATTTTTCTGATGACACTCTGTCATCTTTCATTTTCTACAGGTTCCTTCGAACAAGCCACTGTTGTTTTTTTTAAGAGACGCTGAGCCCCTCCTTTTATTTTTCAAAATCTCTTGGTGCACCTGAGTCTGCGCCACCAGCAGGTGTGCGGGCAACAACCGGGAGTTCAGAGAGGGGCGAGCAGAGATGAGAGGGAGGACGAGAACCTGCTCTCATGTCTGGAGGGGAGCAGATAGGAGGAGAGGTCAAAGGTCGGCTGGTCAGGTAAGGTGAGCCTTGGCTGGAGTGGGATGAGAGGGAGGGCGAGAGCGAGATAAATGAGAGTTTGGAGGCGAGAATGAAATAGAATCAAACCGAACTGGGGGGTTTAAAATCAGGAGAGTAAAAATAACAACAAAAGAAAAAAAAAAAAAAATCAGATCAGATTTTATTTAGTTTCGCTTCAAAGTCCAAAACCTCTTCCATCCAACACCGAGAGCCAAAACTGAAGAGCATCTGCGGGCCATGTTTGTTACAGCCTGCCTTTCCAATACGCGTCCCCCTTAAACAACATCATGTGAGTAACCCGGTTTGTGCCGGATTTGGTCATGGGAAGGAGCAGCGCCGCTCCGCCAGGGGAAACACAAACACAGACACACAAGAATAATGTGAGCTGCTTTTGTCGCAATCGCTTCGTGTCTCTGATGTGAAGCCCAGGAGAAGCCTTGGCAGGGTGCGTGGATGTGTGCGAGTGCGTGTGTGTGTCTTTCTGTCTGTGTCGGTGTGTGTGTGTGTGTGTGGGTGTGAGCGCGAGCCTGTGCGCGGCGTTGAGAAGATGCCGATATGGGTGAAACAATGACAAGTTTGTTGCTTTTACACCCGTTTCCCTCCTCTGCACACCACTGTGGAACTGAGACAGCAGTTCTCACAGCTCGCACACACACACTTTGTTGCGCAACACACTCACACACACACACACACACACGGGTTTCAGAAACAGACACACTCGCACGCAAGAGCCTCTAATCCTCGTACACCATGTAAATCACAAGAGGAAGCTGTCATTATTCTCCCGGAGGAGCTCGCAGGGTGTAATTTAAAAAGATAAGGGGACAAATTAGCTGAGAATTCATTACGTGTTTATATTCGGTGAGTGGGCATTATGGGGAGGCTTTTAAACAGCGGCTATTATGGGATTTACTTCACAGGATGGAGGAGCGGCGGTGGAACAAAAATGCGTTCTGGTGTTTTCTTAACGGGTCGTTTAATCCGAATGGCATTTGTTTAGCCCGAAATGTGGGAACGCAAAGCATTTTTCTTTTACGCTTGCGGCAACGTTTTGTTGCACTTGGCAGCAGCGCTCGGCGTACGGGAGGCTCGTGTAGCGTTTCCTCGATTAGGGAGCAGAGAAACAGGCAAATCTGATCTGCAGTAAATAAATAAATAAATAAACAGATAAACAAAAACAGGCAAACAATGATATTGACACCAAACACTGTTTGCATTCCCTTGTGCGGCTTCACTTTAAAGTAGAAGATGCGACGTTGACGCGGGTCTGCCTTTCTCACTGCAAGCCAATCGGAGCAAAGCGGACTGGAGCTGATTTTTAACCCAGCTCGCTTGCGGGGTTGTTTGGGGTGAGCTTCACTTCACGATGGGCCACTTTGCTGGTGATCAGGAAATGACCAGATTAAGCTCAGATAGAAAATGAGATAAATATTAGAAATTAAATATGATTTATATATATGTATATATCCATCACTTTACAGAATGTTGCTTCTAAACACAACAGTGTAAACTGTGTGATAAAGTGAGTGGAAGGAAGCAAACTCTCATGTTTTGTGACCGAGTGACCGGACAACAAAACCAGTGGACAAGAGGGAAACAAAACAAAGGCTCTTGAAAGAAGTCACACGTCCCAAAAGAAAGAAAGAAAGAAAGAAAGAGCAAAATAAACTTAAATGTCCAAACACACAGGCAGCCAACTGAAGGTGTCGACCATCTGCGCACACTGAGCCGGCAGAACCTGCCTCCCTGTCTCAGCTGCCAGCCTGCCTGGCCACTGACGAGCAGCAGCTGAGCAGAATCATCACAGGTGCAGCCACTTCTCCTGATTAGCAGGGAAAGACTGGGACCTGGATTTTTGGGAACTTCATATTTCACTGCGTAGTGGTCAATAATATCGCTACGTTATCCTTTAAATAAATGGATTGATATGGATTCAGAGCTGTCACTGAATCCATATCGATCCTCAACATTAAAGAAAATCTGCATCTTCATATTATTCATTTGTGTCATTTGAAATGCTTCAACTCAGTAATAATAACTCAGCACAATGTGGATGGAGAGACTCTGGAGTGACATTTTGTAACCCACATAACCAGTGTGAGGTTTCACAGAAAGGAAGGAAGGAATTTCAGTGCGGACCCGATGGAACCCTTTGAATTCTGAAAAAAAAGCCAAAAACAAACAAAAAATAAGGAAAACATCACGTCTCCACAATGCTCGTGTGCTACAAGACACACCCCTAAGTACCTTAGCAAACATCCACTGCAAGCCTGATGAGTTGATTAGTTCCTAGAAAGGTTGTTTGGATTATAGAAGTTCACCACCAAGAAGCACATGGGTGAAATTCCCAAATAACCAATCCGGAGTTTCACATATCTTCACAAAGAACTGACTAGAGTAACAACAAACTGTCACCGGTCATAAATTATAGCGGTGCATGAAATATTCTCTGTGGCTGTGAAAGGGTTGTGTTGGTTTCAGACACATCACAACCTACAGTATGAAACCCACTTCTTCTTCTTCTTCTTCTTCTTCTTCTCCTTCTTCTTCTACTTCACACTTTCTGTAACCTTCAGAGCAACTTTGTCCACCCCCCCCATTTGGTTGGTCATCTGTCTCGGTGTCAGTGCGTTTGTGACCCACCACGAGAACAAAGAGCAGCGGCGGACGTGAAACCCGGTTTCGCTTAATCATTGCCCGATGCGAGTGTAAACACGGAATGTGATTTAAGCTAATTAGGTTTGTAGTCGGTGTAAATAGTGTAAGAGGAAACCGCGGGCTCATTCAGCGGCGTCTGTGCCGCGCACACTGACTCCAGCTTTGTTCCTCAGTTTACCCAGAAGGAAACCAGGTTAAACCAGTGCCAGACATTCACTCCCCTGTTCCGCTGATCAGAAAGCCCAGCGTCGCCTCGCTTCATGTGACTCAAGTCCCAAGTCGTAGGAATTTCCATAATGTTGTTTGGTCAGACCGTGAGTTTTTCCTGCTCGGGTATTTAGCTAATTTGATTTCCAAGGGAAGTAAGGGCAAAGGAAAGGTAGGAGGAAGGAGGGATAAAATTTTAATAGATTTATTTCAAGAACATTCTAATTGATTTTCTGGCTTTGGTTTTTTGGAGGTATTTCACATTCTGCGGTTATGGATTGCCTTTTCCTCTTAAGCGTTGGCAGCGCAGCTCTGCAAGAAGGAAAAAGTTTCATTCATTTATTTATTTATTTTTGTTGCCGTCCAGCGTCTTGTCACGGCCGCCTGCCCTCCCCTCCCCTCCCGTCTCATCACGCTCAGTAATGTAGACACGCTGATTGCATTCTGCCGCTAATCTAATTCTTCCCTCTTTGAGCTCCCCGAGAGACTTGGAGTGCATTCACTCCACATCCATTTCAATGACCCCCCTCACTCACGACAGCACAGACTAACTTTGGATTGGAAAAGGCCCATAAGCCTCGCCTGGCTTTACCGCCGCGATCGCATTACCGCCTGCACCAAAATAAGAAAACAAACAAGAAAAAAAAAACCTGCTGTGTCGGCTAGCAGCTTAGATCTTATTATACGCTCACAAGAAAACGGTGTTCTTAAGTGATCCACATCAAAGTGAAACCCAAAGAGGATCCGGCAAAGCAATCAAGATAGCATCTGTTTCCGGAACCCCTGATCGCAGATTCAGTTTTTTGCACAGAAAATGTTTCGTTGCTGCTAAGCAAAGCTAATGTACTATAATTTTAATTCTTTTATGCAGCATTGCTGATATTTTGCCCAGAGCGTTTTATTCCTTTGCAAACATTCCAGACTTTGGCAGTTCTTTTTTTTCTTTTTCGTTCCGCTTACAGACACCAATTCCCATGATTCATTGCTAATCCCTCTGTTTGATTGATCAATGGCACCAGGGGTCACAGGGTCAAAGGTTGCCGACTGGACTTGTTTGGGCGCAAGGGAAAGGGAGACAAAACAAGCCTTTCTCTCCCCAACCGGGGAGCGAAAGAAAAAGAAGAGGGGAAATCAAGCGGCGTCTTTAAGACATAACAAATCAATCCCAGCCCTTCCAGCGAGAGATCAAGATTGATTAGCTGGATGCGCGCAAGCCGCCGTGTTTTCCCAAGGCTGAAATGGAAAGGTAAACAAAACAATTCGACGGATCGGAAGACTGAAAAAAAAAAAAAGAAGAAAAATATAACGTAGCCCGCGAGACGCGAGCGTGAGACGGGCGTGTGCACATTTCTGCCAGTGTTTACCTGCCGGCAACACGAACATCCTCTGCGCTAATCCCCAGCGCTCGCAGCTCACAGCCGCAGCTGGTTCACCTTCTCGCCGCTGCTCCTGCGGCCCCGGGGGCCACGTTCGACGGACGGATGGACGGTGGTTGATGGGAGTGTCAGACGCACCAAGACAAAGAGGTGTAAACACAGACGCATCGATCCAGCGATGCTCCACATTTCCTCGGCTTCAAGCCTCCACCTCCCCCAACACACACACACACGCACGCACGCACGCAGATGATTGAATGCAAATTGATCACACACAAAAATGATCCTCCCTCGCTGCCTTGATGAGCCGCGGCGATGGACTGAGGAGGCGCTGATTGTTTGTGCGATGCTGCAGGTATTTTTTTTTTTTTCCAAGCAATCATTTAAATGAAGGAATTTGAAATTCTCCACACTCGGCTTTCACCAAAGGTCCAATATCATAAAACTTCAGTTTACCGACGTCTCCGGACGGTAATATGTGTCTTCAGCCTGACAGTGACCACCCCAAAAATTGACAAAATACATAGTTGTGGAAATTGGCCCTTTCTGACATCACAAAGGGCAGTCATACATCTCCCAGGTTAGTGGATGAAACCCCAACCAGATGTCGGTCTCACCGTTGGAGACTTTTACCTCGTCTTCGTCCAAAACAACACGGAAAACAAAACAGAGCAACAGTTTTAGCTGGAAACTAAAATCTAGCGAGGATTTTGTTGGAGGCTGCACACAAAGGGCTAAATTACCTTTTTTTTTTTTCTGTTGAGTTTTTGGGGACATTTAGTCATGCAACGCAGCTCCACTTGAATCCAACGATTTAAAAAAAACAAACACACAATAAAATAAGCTCTAAAAACGCAGCCTAATGCGGGAGCTCGGTAAATAAAGCCTCATAAGGACCGACCTGACGGCGCACAGCAGGCGGAGAGCGAGTGACTTGCCAGTTATTTGTACCAGGCGCCGACGATACATGTGCTCGTCAGCGTGTGAATAACGCGGCTGTGCTCACCTGAGCGTGCTTGTTTGCCAAATTGCACCCGCAGAGCCTGGCCTTCGCTCTTTTGACGAGTGACGGCGACAATCTCGCAACTTCCCGGCCAGTATTTTGTCAGTTATTTTGTGACTTTGAAGGTTTGACATCGCGTTTTTTTCACTTAGTTCTTCGCCCTCAGTGCGACTTGGTGGAAGTCTTCAGGAGCTCACCTCTTGCGTCTGCACTCACGGCTGGGCGAGCGCCCGCCCGCCCGCCCGCCCGGTGCCACAGGTAGCCCCTGTGCTCAGTGGAGTGTGTGTCACTACACCTGTTCTGCCCTCAGGGAGGCGCTGTCCGCGGCCAGCTGGCAGAGCGTTTGCCCGGACAGAGGACGGGGACAGATTGGACAAGCGGTGGGAAGCAGGGACGAGCACAAGACGCGGCTGAAGGTGAGGCGGAGAAGGAAAAGTGCCGACAAACGATTTGCGGGGGAAAGGAGGAGACGGCGGATGACGCAACAGACTGGAGGAGGGCAGTCGGAGGACAGCGAGGCTACAAGCCGCTTTAATGCTTTAAAGTCGAGTGTGCGCAAAACTTCACTGAAGGAAGAGGCTGGAGGTAACCAAACACACTTTGATGTTTCTCAGCGTTGCAAAGACACATTGAGGGCAGAAAACAAGGCTGCCCGAAGGAAGCAAATCAACTAATGAATGATAAGGTGGAGGAAGTAGCTGAAGAATGCCACGACGTGTCATTATCATTTGGGTTTGGCTATGAATAATTAAAATAAAATGAGAAAAACAAAACAAAACATTTTGACAGGTAAGTTTTCATTTGAATGTCAAGAAGAAAAAAATAGAGTCTCTTTGCAAAATGTACAAAACCTCACAATTCAATTTAGTCAATTTCATAAACGTGTGTGTGTGTGTGTGCATGTTTGTGTGTTCTTCCAAGGACACATTATGAGGACCGGCACCAACAAAGTGAAGACACTTAATCATTACATTTTAAATTGACAGAGGTAAGATATGGAGTTCGACTTAGGCTGTACAACAGAATCGCAAATTAAGTCAGTGTGTGTGTGTGTGTGTGTGTGTGTGTGTGTGTGTGTGTGTGTGTGTGTGTGTGTGTGTGTGTGTGATCTCCAGACTGCAGTCAGTCAGGGGAGCTGGATGTCTTTGAAGTCCCCCATGTGCGCCAGAAAAATAAAAACCCTGCTAAAACCCCTGCCAGTCGGTCCTGGTTGCCAGCGCCAATATACGCCGACTCGTAAATGCAGAGATGTATACACCACTGACTGTTTACACACGCCGACATACAGGCGCGATAAACACAGCCCACTTCTTAGGCCGCCTGCAGCAGCCTCGTATTTAGGTTTCAGCTCATTCAACAAAGTAGTGCCTTGTTGGGCCGAGACGGCACACACACACACTCACACACACACACACACACACCATCCCTCCACTCTCAGATGTTCACACAAACACTGTGTGTTGCCGTTGCTGTCCTTCGCTTCGGTCCGGCGGGAATTAAGTGCGATGGCGGACGGAAGGTGGGACAGGAAACAAAGCGAGAGCTGAAAGTGATAGCGGGTGAAATATAGACGTGGCCCGAGAGGCGGTGAAAGAGGAGAAGAGAGCCGGGCGGGGAGGGAGGAGGGGGAGGCGAGAGGAATGAAGACGGTGAAAAGGCGCGGCGAGGGAGAGGAGCTGGGCAGCGTGGAGCCAGGACGAGGACGAGGACGAGGACGAAGAGGCGTAGAGCAGCCGGATGGAGGGAAGGTGGAAATAAAAGTGGGTTACCGCTGCACACTTTCCAATGTATCAAACCCAATGTAGGCCATTCCCCGTATTTTCTTTTGCTTCCTATAGGGCCAGCGTGTGGACGACCACATTTGTCCCACCACAAACGGGAAGCGTGAAATGAAGCGAGTCAAAGCTGATTCTCCGTCTGAAGGCCAGAGTCTGAGGCCAGCGTGACTGCCGCGCCGCCCAATGTGTTTCGCATTAAATTCCTCCTTCGTTCCTATTTGGATCCACGTTGTTGTTTTTTTCTTCTCTTCTGAAAGGGGGAGTGGATGTGACCATTTAAGATGAAGGCCGTTGTACAAAATTAAGCCCGTACATGTTAAAAATCTTGCCCTGCGTGTTTCACCCTCATCTCTGGATTAAAGCGAAACAAACATTTTTTGGCTCCGAGCGATTTCCGATCCGGCCGTCGAGAGAAAAGGGGGTCACGATGTCTGCCCGAATATCCATCCACCTGCATTCACTTTGCTGCGAATGTTAAATAGAGGTTTCACCACAACAAAAAGAAAGAAGGAAAAAAAAAACAAGCCAGTGAGTCACGACTCGACTGTAAAAACACACTCGCACACAAAAAACCCTGTTATGACCTTGCACGTCTGGATAGATTTTGATTTGCCTTATTCAGATGCCCAAAGACACATGAGCTCATTAATGCTGCATGAGATCAGAAGTTGTGCATTTTGCAAAAAAAAAAAAAACAAGAGGAAATAATTTGAGGGTGGTTGGGGGGCGTAGAGGTTTTTTTTTTGTTTTGTTTTGTTCCCCTGTTGACAACAAAGAGCTGCAACAACCACATTATGTGTTTAAATGAACGAAAAAGTCTGATTTAAAAAAAAAAATGAAGGTTTCCTCTTTTTTTCCGAGGCATTTTTAAACAAATTGTGTGAATGTTTTAATAGGCAGGATGGTCAAGGCTGAATGAAAACTCTTTGGATGGGGAACATTGAATTAATTTAACTCTCGGAGCTCAAGGGGGAAAAAAACATCCATTCTCTTGACTTTTACCTCTCGCAGGGCACCAGATCATCAAGATGAGACACCAAGTGAGCCATTTCACAACACTTTTCTGCCCTTTCCTTCATTATTATGCATTATTATTTTTTTCAAAATAAAATTATGACATTATAGATGTCTAGAAAACAGCATATTTAGCCTCTTTGTTCTTTTGTTTTTGTTTTTTTTTTAGCTTCATGCATTAACAGATGCTTTATTGGACCCTCCAGATGTTGATGATGCGGGATAATCACCCTTTGTGACATCACGATGGGCTTATTTCCAGCCGGGTTCGTTTTTCCACAGTCTCTGCAACAAGCAGCGAGATAAAGCAGTAAAATGCTGGACTTTTTTCTCATTCCTGGGGAGTTCACTGACAGGTTAGAGGCACGTATTGTTAGGAAACTGCTAAAGTGAATCTGGCATCACACGGAATCTTTCATTTTACCAAAAGACGTGCAATCTGATGCATTTCAATTGACAGTTTGGCTTCAGTGCAACAGGACAAGTTGAGTCTGATGGATCAAAAACCATCACATCCGTGTTTCACCTTTTGCATCCGCGTGTGCCGGCGCTACACACCCGTGTTGTCGCACACAACAGTCGGCTCTTCCACGCTCCGCCACTCCTCCCGCCGCTGACCGAGCGAGGAGTCGGGACGTGACGAAAGGCACCGTGAAAACAGCTTTATGTGCGCGAGGCGGCTAAACTTGGCGTTCGGGGGGGTTTTCGGGACCCACGGGGAGAAAAACGGCTGAATGGGAACCAGACGCGGCGGCAGAGAGACAAACCTCAGTTTCTACAAACACCGGCTCAGTTTGGCCTCCCTTTGCATTAAAACCCGATGCCCCAGGAAGACGGACGCACACACGCACAGACACACACACACAGACACACACACGCTCGGCCCGGCTGTTTCTGTTTGCATCGGCTGGTGTCCGTCCAAGTTCTGCAGGTTAAACGTGTGTCTCTCTCCCCCCCTCCCCCCCGTCTCTGTGTCTCTTTGTGTCTCCCTGTTGCCCTTTGACCTTCCTCTACCGTATGGCCTGTCACCAGCATACGGTCTTGTCATGCGTGTTTATGTAAGTCGGTGACACGTGATCCCGGCGGGGCCAAAGGTTAGACACATTCAGTGCGGTTCCGCCGCTGCTGACTGTAAGTCGACCGAGGACAAAGACTTTGACTGTGTCCCGACTGGGCGCGCCAGATGGAACGCTTCCTGCGCCCTTTGAGCTTTTTCAAGTATCCGCTGGGTAAAGAACCCATTGGATGTGCATGCAGGAAATGTGGCAAAGGTGACTGGACGTTTTTTTTTTTTTTTTAGAACTTTCAAAAAATATTTGGTAGGTTGTAGCTCAGACTCTTGTCTCTATCAACATCGATTATGATCATGACGCTTTTTGCAGGGAGTCATGGACAAAAGTTTAACTAAACTTGTAGATAAGTCAGTCAAAAGTGAACCAAAGGCAAATCACTTGGTCATTATTTTAAAGTGAAAAAAAAGCCTTCCAAACCTGATGACATTGTGTAAAAAATAACATCCTCTTTAGCAGCAGCCGAGCAACATTTTTAGGTCCTCTTTCTCCTCCTCCTCCTCCTCCTGTGGTTTTCCATAGCAGTGTAGTGGAGTCAGTTCTCTTCAGCTTGTTCACACATGAAACTGTGATGGTCTGGTCATGGTCTGATTGGTATTTTTCATTTTTCAATTTTCAGGTTGTGAAAGCCCAAAAAGCCGCAGCCACAGATTCACAGACAGGTTCTTTTTTTTTTTTTTTACAATGATTTAAAACTGAAAACCTGTGAAACTGCGCAGAGGACAAATTTTTTTTTGCGACAGTCAAATGAACAACTTTCTCATGTGAGGAGCAGTGACGCATGCAGACAGAGTATTTTAATTACATGCTTGGTGAAATAGCGAGAGCTTAATGAAAGGCCTGAGACTATGTGTAGTGCGTGTGTGTGTGTGTGTGTGTGTGTGTGTGTGTGTGTGTGTGTGGATGCAACAGGAAGTAAACAGAGAACCCAGTTGTCAGTGTCACAGCCAGTGAGAGAAGCGATTTAACTTTCACCACTTCAAACTTCTCACTCTTCTCTGCTTTGTTTGTGCTGATGAAACCTGCTAATGCCACGTGATGACCAACAGAACAAGTTCCCCAGTGCGTGTCAGAACAGCCTGGTCAAACCGGGGGATCATTTTGTTTTTTTAATGTGTTCGTACGTTTGCAGACAGCTGCCGGCGGCTGCACCGTCTGCGCAGCCTCACGTTTCGATAAATCTCCAGCTGGGCCGCTCATCATCAGCGAGTCCGCAGAGATTCTGTGTCGCACTGATGTTCCCGTGATGCAGCTGAAGATCTCGTGCTAATGGTGTAGAATAATGCTACATCACTCCTGCCCCCCCCCCCCCCCCAACAATGAGAGAGAGAGACAGTGAGATTGAAAAATGAAACTAACAAATGAAGTTAACCTTTAACATTCTCACTGTCGGCACAAGAGCACTTTGCCTTAATTTAAAAAGGGAAAACCCTGAAAATATCATCCAGCATCGCTCTCGTTTCTGAGCCGAGGGCTCCGCTTTGTCAAAACAAAAGACAAAAACACTCCTCCTTTATATCTATGACCCACTCTGAGAGGGATTCATAATGTGTTGTTTTGCTGGTTTGCTCTTTCGCACTTCGTCAAAATTCACATTACCTGTGTTGTCTAACAGCTAATCCATTGATTTTGGGATGAAAAATAAAGACATTCCGCTAACTAACGATCCTGAATGTAAAATTAAAAACATTGTTTAGATGCACAAATGCTGAAACACAAACATCCCAAACATCTTTTCCGCATTAAGACAGTGAACCTCCCTGTGTGTACCCTCATAGCCAGTGGCAGGATGTTAGGTCAACACAGAGGCTGTGTGTGTGTGTGTGTGTGCGGATGTGTCCCCCTGGTGTCTTCTTTCTGTGGGATATTAGGTTTCAGCCATCGCTGAGTCTTGCTAATTAGTGTCACAACCTGCTAGCCGTGTCAGCACCAATTTGCTACATGTGCACACGCAGACACACACACACACAAACTCACAGAGAGCCGATCACACATGCACACACACACAGAGCAACTCACCCACCTGTCATTATTAATGCTATACTTTCGCCCTCTCTGTGTCACTCTATCCGCACACTCTGCTTCCTCTCCGCCATCTTCCCCGCTGCACTTTCTCCACCCCTGTCCCTTTTCACCTCGCTGTCACTGCCAATTCCCCCACTTCTTTCTTTTTCCCTCTTATTTTTTTCCTCCTCTCCTCCAATCTTTCCCCATATCTTTCCCTCATCTGCCCCCCCCCGGCATTCATCCATCACTCTCTCTTTCTGCCCGTCGCTCGTCATTTCCGGCACGCTCTTGAAAGAAATGACACATTGTACAAAATGGGCCGGGAACAGCCTGGTAACGTAGAGGATTTCGCGCGAAAATGACATTAAAAGATGCTAAATGTTGATGCTACTTTTGAAGCTAACCTTTAAAGTCAAATAGCAACAACTGAAGTTGTGCACAAAACATTTACACTTTGAACCCTCTTTACACCGCTGCAGTGAGCCTCAGCCGTGAGAAGCTCTGCTCCGGCCCTCATCGGCGCCCTCGGCGGGCTCCCCGTGCAGCTTTCCGATAGAGTCGTGTGAAAAAAACGTGACCCCGTGTTTAACCACATCGCTCCCTCCGCTGCCAATCAATACTCTGACAAGCCGGTCGAAGAAAAGCCCCAGTCGACCTTCTCACTGCTCCGCTGCCGCGTTGGTGTGCACGTCGCGGCACGCAGGTATGCTAATGCTTACGCCAGTGTTTTGCCCCCCCCCGCCCCTCCCTGTCATTAGCCCCCAATGATTGACAATGTCTTCCCATTTCCACCTCCGCCCTTCCTTCCCTTATTGACCCTCCTGTCAGCGGCCTGTCACCGGGACTTCCTCTGTGCCATCAATAGCGGGACTTTATCTAGATGGACAGTCGGCCTCCTCTCGTGCACCTCCAGCCTTATCTGGGTTACTGTATCTGGCAGCGAGGTAAATTGAGTGAGCGTCCTCGGGTGCATTCTTAATTCTCTCTTTGAAAAGGTCAGCGGCGGCCTCGCAGGGAGCACAAAAGGTGAGGACAGAATGTTTTGCCGCTCGCTCGGTGAACTGGAATTTCAGTCAGACTTGAACCAAAAGGGGGAAAAGTATGTGTCTTCCTCCAAAAAAGGATGGAAAAAAAACTCTTAACGGTTAAAAAATAGCACTAATTATGTTTATGTGCGTACAAATGCCAAGTGGCATTAAGCTGAAAAAACTGCAATAAAAATTACAGCAGACAGCAGCGGCAGCAGCAGCAGCAGCTGTTTCCAAGTGTTTTTAAAGAGGAAACCTGCTGGATAAATGTGGAAAACGTTGAAAAAAAAGACATTACTAAAAAAGTCACAATCCCAGACATTGTTCAATACATGTGTTAACATTAACCAGTCTTTTAATGCCGTCTGAACAACACAAACCAAAGGCAGTTGAGTAAAGTCGTTGAGACTGTTCATTACTCTGCTGCTTTAAGTCACTACGTCTCACTGTGAGCTGCTCTGTGTCCAACACGGGTAGCGATGTCTGCTTCTGCTGCCACCTCATTAAAGTTTGGTTGCAAATTCATCACATACAAACCAAACACACTCCATACTCTTCACGTCTGTGTCCCAAAAAATAGGACACAGTTTGATTGATTCATTCGGTCCAGGCAGACGGACTGTAAGAGTTTGAAATTACCTGAAGATGGCAGAGAAAAAATGTCAGAAAACAGGAAAGAAAGCAGATCACAGTGCTAGCGGGGATAATAAAGTTCAATCCTCTCAAGCAAAGCACCACAGGAAGCACGGGAGCTTCTTTTTTTTTTTTTTCAACTTGACAGTAGTTTTAAATCTCAGCGTTTGACACCAACCCTGAGACTCTCCCACTCCCGACCCCCTTCTTCTCTCTCAATCGTGCCTCTTTCATGTTGGGCTTCAGATTTTTCTTACTTCAAGCGGAGGGTATAAAAATACAAAGACAGAGAGGGGGAGAAAGAGAGCGTGAATGAAAGGCGCGGAGGGAGACCTGAGGAAGAGCGAGAGGAGACGTTCAGAAGGTGGAAGGAGGAGAGGACGGCGGACAAAGTGAGACGCTGAGACTCGGTGGAGTGACAGATGGGCCTGAAGAACAGAAGGCTGCTGGGTTCAGCGCTGCAGCAGAGCCCAGCATATGACAGCGTGTGTGTGTGTGTGTGTGTGTGTGTCTTGGTTCTTCTTTACAAGTGCAAATGTTTGCGGAAAACCTGTGCGTGTAAGCGTATTTGTGTGTGCGTGTTTGCGTGCGCGTGCATGTGTGTGTGTGTGTGTGTGTGTGTGTGTGTGTGTGTGTGTTGATGTCCGTGCCTTGGCGCGGTGCCAGTATTTACCTTGGGCGTTTTGCAGGAGTCGAACGTAGCCTGAGGGAGCGTTTCTCCACCTGTTCATCCCTCCGTTCTCCTGCTCTCCTCTCACCAGCTCCTGCTGCATCCATCACTGTATTGACTTTAGCAGTGATAAATCATTGCGCGGCTCTCCGCCTGTGTGTCTCTGCCCGTGTTGTGTATGCGGCTCCGCTGCGGAGCGTGTTGCCTTAGGTCTCGGGGAAGGATTTCACTGCGTCGCCGCTTCTTTCCCGCTACGTTTCCGGAAACCAGCGACAAAGCAAACGTGTTTGAGCAAGTGATGTCTCCGTTTTTTGCTCTTTTGCCGTCCTCGGCGGTGCGTTCCTCCCGTCCCTTTTTTTCCCCCCACCTGCCAGGTGTAATTTCTGCGCTTCCTGTCTTCCCCTGGCGTCGGCCGCCGCGCCCGCAGCCAAGGTGAGAGGTCGGCGAGAGCAGGTGCGGTGGCGGTGGCGGTGGCGGCGCTGGCGCCGAGCTGCGCGGCTGCTCGGCTACCTTTGTCCCTCCTGCTGCCGCTCTGGCAGAAGACGCAGGCACATTTTGTTCCATTGTTCTCGGGCATGAATTGGCATTTTTTTTGCTGTTTTTTTCACTCAGCCGCTCATTCTGACGAGCCGCTGTTCTTTGTTTTCCCGAGACGATCCGGAACCTCGACGGCAGTCGCTGCCGAGATATCAGCCTGCGCATGAGCGAAAGCGCTCAAGTCGCTCCCTTTTCATGCAGGGTTTGCAAGTTGCATTTTCACGGGCGATGGTGGAGGGATTCAGCAGCATTCCAAGGGAATCAGGCTTCATCTGCAAACTGCATTTATCTGTGAAAACAGCCGCAGGAGCGAACAGATTAGCGAGGTATGACCCCTCCACACTCCCCCCCCCCCTCCCCCCCGACCAGCCATACCACTGCAATTAAGACTTTTGAAGCTCTGCTCTTCCTCTCTGCAAAGCATCTCTCATGATCACAGGGCTGCTTTCTTTGAAGAACCAGTACAGAAACAGAGAAAGAGGGAAAAAAAAAAAAAAAACTCTGTAATTTTCCACACATAGTTTTTTTTCCGTTCCTGATATTATTATTTTTTTTAGTCACTGGCATGCTGTTTTATGTCACGGCCTGCACATTTTCTTAAAGTTGCCTGCTTGAAAGGGATCAAAATGATTTACTTTTTTTTTTACGTGTGATGTTTTGCCCGATAAAAGGACGAGCAGCGTTTTTAAAGAGATCCGTCCCACGCGCTGCCATCCACAACCTCCACTTTTTCTTCTCAGCCCTGACGCATAAAACTATAAAAGAGCCGTGAGCTTCCTCTGACATATGTCGGCCGTGACTTCTTCTTTTTTTTTTCCCCTTCTTTTTACGGCTGACGGGTCAGAAAGCAGATCCGACTGTGAAAAGGGAGCCGGGGAGAGCAGACGGAGGCCCGGTGCAGGAGCCCAGAGCTGCCGGTGAGGGGCCGATAAAAAAAGGAAGAAGCCAGATCTCGCCTGTCACACACGCCATTGAAAATGAGTCACGAGTGACTTTAACTTTGAAAAGGCATTGACTGCACTGTCTGGGCCACACACGAGTCCTTCGCTGGTGACCTGGAAAAAATCTGGGATATTAATCAAAACATTAGAAATGAAAGAATCTGCGGCTGATTTGTCGTCTGGAGGAAGAAAACGCTGTGTTTCCCGGGACTCCGGCTCGTCGTTAGAACGGCTGAGGTGCCAAAGAAAAGTGCAGAGGGTGTGATGCGTGGCCAAGCCAGAGAACTGAGCCAGCCAGGGATTAAAAAACAGGGAAGTGGCAGGAATGCTGGGCATGCATCGGATCGCTGTCGGGGAAAAGTTGATTTAATGTTGCGTGTGACATGTGGACGAGCCGCTCGGCTGCGAGAAGGTTTTGGGACGGAGGGGGGGGCGGGGGGGGGGGGGTTGACGGAATATCAGGGAGGGGATGATGGGGGGAACGGGGGAGGGGGAAATCGGAGATGGGGAAGGGAAGTGTGTGTGTGTGCGCGCTAACTTGTGGCCCGTGACATGCCATTTGTCAGCAGGAGGGGTGGAAACCACAAGGCTCTTTTCTCCTTCATTCGCTCGGAGCTGTCATCCTGCTCTTTGCCCCCTGCTTTCACTGTTTGTCTGATTAAAAAAAAAATTTGGCCTTTGAGTGTGCATGTGTGTGTGCGTGCATGTGTGTGTGAACAGCTCTGGTTTCCTGACTTTACACGGGAACTCCGGCCCGACTTTTTACATTGTCCCCCCCCACCCCCTTGATAAATATGCTGCGACAAGTTTTTGCAGTCCGTCCATGTGTGTGTGTGTGTGTGTCTGTGCGTGTCTAGTGGTCCGCACAGGGCTGCAGGCCACACTGTGAGCCGAACACGATGTAAATGCCAGACCGCGATGCGCTCCAAGGCCTCCGGGGGGCCACACGGGGTGGGGTGGGGTGGGGGGCGGGGGGCGGACCGATGCGGCTCTTCGGGGCTCCTGCTGCTGCGGAGGCTGGAAGCACCGCAACCCGGAACGACACGCACCATGTGACACACATGACATTTTTTCTTATTTTATTTTTTATTTTACATGACATATATCTCCAATTAGTCCTCGTGGAGCAGCTTTTGATGGGTGCGCCACACGGGGAGCGGGCGCGACTGTTTCTGATTTATTATTGAAGCGCAGCGAGAGCGTTTAAAGGACAAATCTGAAGAGGAAAAAAAAAATCTCTGGAGCCCAGTGAACACTGAATTTAATCACTGAATGAATTATGTGCCAAACACAATACTCTCTCGCTCTCTCTCTCTCTCTCTCTCATCACTTGGCTGCAAAGTCAGCCGACATGAATTCAGGCTGATCAGCACATGATTAAATTTCCAGCGTTTGGCCAGTGTTACTGATGTGACTGATGATATTGATGGGGCTGAAAAACAATGAGGTCACAATCTGGAATGTTCCCACAGCACCACATTGTTACCATTTATTTATTCATGCAACAGAAATGAATATGTTAGTATTTAACTTTTTATCAGGAATTCAGAGATTTCTATCGTATAAACCGGGACAGTTCTTGAGTTTCTGTGTGTTCAGTGTCGAGTTTCCGTTGTAAAATCACTGACATTCTGGAATCAGGTGGGCTGCAAATGAATACATTCCAAATATAGATATGATTAAGTTTTCACTGTAGTTAGTGAATCCTGCCAGTCGCTGGGTGAAGCTACACACATGCCAAGCAATTTTTCCGCCAAAACTTTCTTTGTCTTTCTTCGAAAGTTTAAAAGTAGTACCAGAAGGGGGCGGGGGGATTGGCGTTGAACTACCCCGTACTTTTGAGAAACACTGAAACGTGACATTCACCCAAACACACGTCCCCCAAACGCCACCTCAACACCCCGGCCCGTCCGTCTCCGCCTCCAATCCTGTTCCGTTCAGCCGCTCTCAATTAATCCAGGAAGTTCCTCTGAGATAAAGGATCTGCCCCGCCAGTCCTCGCAGCCAATTGTCACTCTCTTGATGAATCCACTCACCTGGTTGGCTAGATTGCAATCAGCCCGCTGTTGATTGAAAAGCAAGGACACAAAAGGACAAAGGCAAAATCACTTAGGCAGCCTATTAGGCTGCCAGAATGGTGTGCCTGTCCGCGACAATACAGTAGGCGCTGATAATCTGCCGCTGATAAGGAGGAGGAGGAGGACAGTTTGCAGACCTCAGGGGGAATGTCGAGAAGGAGAAGACGTGCGTGGAAGGAAGTGTCGGCGGCGAAGATTCGGATCTTTGCCGCCGAGTATCGTCCCGGTCGTGCGGTGGGGATTTAAATCTGAAATCTGATTTCATCGACAGGTCCGCAAAACTTTTTCCGTCGTATCGCCGAGAGGGAACAGTGAAGGACGAACCGTCAGTGTTGACGCAATAGCTTTTGGAGGATGATCTGATATTTGTCGAAGTGAAGGCGGCGTTAGATGATATTAATTTGACAATTCTCTCATCATTTATTTTTTTCAACTCAAACAGTAACGGAGGATCAATGTTTTAGGCACAAATCATAGCCGGTGCATAAAGTAGTTTCATTATTGTTCATTTGCAAGCCTTGTTCCAGAGCGTTCTACCTTGATTGTGGGCCCACGCCTTCGCCATCGCCCGCACTAATTGTGCTCTCGTCCCCTGATTCGTAATCAACATTGCACATGGATTACCATAATACACTTCCTCCCAACAGCAGGAATACGGCCGCTTTAGCCGAAACCGCAGTGAGCTTAAAGCTTAGATGGCCTGAGTGGGAACCTTACAGAGGATTACGCCTCAGCCCAGAGGTCCCTTATTTTAGTTCGAAGGGCAAAAATGTTCTACATCGCTAACACCCCGCTAATCCCGCCAGTGTACTAATATACTGTATTTGTGTGTGTGTGTGAGAGAGAGAGAGAGAGAGAGAGAGAGAGAGGACACAGCCAGCAACTTGAGGATCTCTGGCCTTGTGTACGCATCAACAATCAGGTGGAGGTCAGCCGGGTCTGTTAACAGACGGATTGACGCAGGGATCAAAGGGTCACTTGTGCATATGATGGAGGGGGAAAGTGTGTGTGTGTGTGTGTGTGTGTGTGTGTGTGTGTGTGTGTCAGCAGGGAAGTGCTGGAATGTGGCTCTCTGCCGAACGCAGCAGCAGTCGATACCTGGACAAAGGTTAGCAAAACCAGCGCTGCTCAGCGGTAGCTGGAAAGATGGAAGCTTGCCACGACGGCGCAGCGGTTTTTCAGCTGAGCAGCTCGAGCAGGGAAATGTCAGAGTTTAAAACTTAAAAAAACCAAACAAGAAAAAAACAAATCAGGCTTTGGATTACTCCAGACAAGTAAATAAAATTTTCATTATGACATTTTAGCATTTATTTGACGCTGTTTGTTTACATCTGTCACCTGAAGTCACCTTACAATGAATCAACTTATTTGAAATGCTGCTGTTTCCAATTCAAATAAAGACACAACTAAATATTTGGAAGAAGGTTTAAGACAGAATCTTACATATGTGTCTGGTCAGTTGCATACGTATTGTTTCCTGTCTGTCGGTCTATTTTGCACAGTTAACAATGCTTATGTAGAACATTTTTTGACAACAAGAAATCATATGGAATGCAGGAAGAGGCAAGAAACCCAAAGAGGGCTTTGTGAGACCTTGTCTCTCTCCCTCGCACAGGAACGAGCAGACTTTGTTCTCCATTGCCGGTCCTTCGCCTTTCTCGCCCCTTCTCGTGGTTGTGCAACCCCCAAAGGCAGCGCCAAGGATGATGGGCGGTTCCTGCTGCTTTTTGCTCCGCTTTACTGCAGCCGACAAACTAGGAGACTGATCCTCTGAAACATCTTGCCGTCGGGACGCTTTACCAAACGTGACAGTCGCAGTTACATCTGTAACTACGACCTGATCTAATTTCCTGGTGTTGTCGATCCAGCGGGGCTGGATACAGACACAGAGCCAATCAGAGGCGGGCGGCTTCATCTTTGTGTTTGCTGCCAAAAGCTCCTCCGGCGTGCGGGCTTTTGCGAATCTGCCTTTTTGTGGGAGGTTAAACCCACCGCCGTCTAATGATGCTTTCATGTTGCCCGTCTCGCTGCCTCCTATCCTCTCTCGTCTAATAAAGAGAATGGGGCCAATATGCAGCAGACATCAAACGACATCAAAGTCCACGCGCTGTTTACCTTCCGCGCTCGTCTCTCTCCTCGGCGCTGTCACTCGCTCGCTCCTCTTTAGCATTTCATCCGCCGAGTGTCTGCAGACTGCCGTTTGATGCCACGCCGGCTATCATCATGTGCATCTATTACACCCCGGCATTGTCTCTGTCGAGCAGGAAAATCATCCTGGCACGTCTGCGCTGCCGAAAGTGGATCTGTCGCAGCGTTGCATGTTACCTGTGGCTTTGTAATGTCAGATTCCCGTGGAGGGGTTTTTCATGAAACAGACGAGGCAACATGGGCAGAAGGCAGAGTGCTTTTTATCGTCCCCGCTCTGTATGTCAGAGTCATTTTCACCGAGGGCCGCAGCCGCATCGTGGCCGCCTTCAAAGGGTGTAGCTGAGACTGTATACATGAGTAGTAGTGACTGTCTCTGATGTTGTTTATTCAAGTTGCCAGTGTTTTGTGTGCATTTGCTTGAACAAACCCCGCATTGGCTACTCCCTAATCAACGATCAAAGGTTTCAAGTCAACAACAAAGACAAATGTGATCAAACACGAGTTGCTACGTTGCCTTTGTTCAAAACTCTCGTTGAATTTTCTTCATTCTGCGTCAACTTTTCTCACCTTTGACATCTCGGGATTATTTGAGCTGATTCCTTAATTCTGAGTTCCAAAAATGACGCATTTACGGTTAACGTGGCTTCAGAGTTTTAGACTTTATAACAGTTACACACCTTTCAAGCTCTGGCGGGCCACACAAATTAACACTGAGAGGCCTTGACTTTGGCAGATTGAGTCTGCTTTTTCTCACAACCCACAGTGACATAATCATCTGCAAGGCCTTCAATCTTAAAAACAACTATTAAGGTCAAGCATACGGAGGCTACTTGGGTCTGATAATCCTGCCAGCAGTTGCTGCAACCAGATGGATCGACGCTGGATTTAGTGCCTGGTGTATTCCCTAAAGACGCTCAAGGAGAAAACCACCACCAGACGTGGTGAAATGCTTTTTTTCCCTTTTGCATCTGAGACTCATCTTAAATATTTACAATGAGGATTTATGATATTTGGGTTTTTTGCAGCAGCAGGGTTTGCAGAAAATGGAGACGGCTCCCCCTGTGGACCTGTTGGCAGGCAACACTAAAAGATAAAGATGTCTGATGCTGTTTGATCTTGCATTAGATGGCTTTAAGTGTGTGTGTGTGTGTGTGTGTGTGTGTGTGTGTGTGATAGCGACAGAGTTATAAATCATGTATTACCTGAGATGAAACCATCTTTTTTTAGACGTGGCTCCCAGAAAGAGGCCTGTAGCATTGTACTGGAACCCGACTTCAACCAAACACAGTTGAAAGAATCAAGAGCAACGATCCAGACACACAAAGATCACACTGTTATTTTGACACAGCGCACCCATTCCAAGGAGCCGTGTTATACCAAATTCTTCCAATGTTCATCTAGCCAATCAGTGAACTCCCCAGAAATGTCAAAGTCTATCTATCTTTTACTTCTTTTGCTTCTCTTTGCTTCACTTTTGGAAACTATTTGCTGAAACGCTCACTTCTGAAAATTACCTATTTGGGATGACACAAAAGGAACAGATACCCGTACTTTGTAACTGAACCCCCAGACAGGTGTTGTCTCCACCCTTCCTGCTCGGGCCTTGATTCAGATCCGTTCCAAATACATGGAAGCATCATTTTAGTCTGTGGCTGAGGTCTGTCTGCGACGCCTGTCGTGGACACGAACAAGTAGCAGAAACTGAAGAATCCTGGTAACAAATCACAGACAATCCATTCGCCACAATCAGTGGCGATAATCATTCCAAAGTGTAAAACGATTCAAGTCTTTTCAAATAATAATGAAAATGGAGAGAACAAATTATTCCTTTTTTGCTCTAGCACATTTTTATAACCGCCGGAGTGGCTTCAAAGCCAGGGCTGCATCAATACGGCTGGGGGAAAGTTCCATTTGAAGCCCTGAAAAGGGTTCATAAATAACTAGTTCGTCCCCAAAGCTCTGCACATCATCAAAGTTATTTCGTATCGCCAGATCGTAACGCGGCGCTAGATTTTCACATTGGAACCAAAAGTTTTAAAAGTGCCCCCTCGCCAAGAACTCTGGCGGCGGAGCGTGCCGAGGTTAGTCTGGGGTCAGTCCACGGATGGACGTTTATGGGGATGGATGTCTCCCTGCCGCCTCGTGAGTCATTTTCAAGGTGTCTGCGGGATCAAAGAGTTCCGAGGGTGTTCTCCGGACTTGAGCGCTGACAAAAGGCGTGTGTGTGCGTGTGTGACTGTGATGGAGTGAGCCGTCCCGTCCACCCTTCAAGGGCCTGTGGCTCAGGGTTTTCATCAATTACTGCCTCCCCTTCCTGCCGCCGCTGACCTTTCAGTCCGTCTCGCCCAGCATCTGCCACATTCCTCAATCAGGCTGTCTGGTGGCTTCACTGGGCTGACTCATCTGAAACCATTGAAAATTAAACACCTTTTTTTTCTATAAAGACGTCCTGTATTACAAACATTTTGTAACAAACAATGTCTATCAAAAAAATCTTGTCTTTAGTCTGTCAATGAACTCCCTGGAAGTGACAGAAGTTTCTATGCTTTACTAGTTTGATCTGCGATGGATGCTGGTCTATCAGATTTCAGAATGGGAAAAATGAAAGTAGACGTGAACAGAATGTGGCATTTCTAAAGATTAAAAGGGAGTGAAACAATACCTTTGATCCACCTCAAAAAGTCAATTCAAAATGCAGTTCTGACACAGTACCAGTGCGAGGCTGCTGCTCCCCAAGAACAACAAACAAACTAAATAGCTGAGAACAGAAAGAATAAAGGACCTTCAGAATCTCTGACAGTCGCTGCTGTTCTCAGCCCAGAGCTCTCTGTTTTCTTTCCCCCTCTTATCTCCTCCCGCGTTTCCCTTTTCCTCCTTATCTGTTCCTGCCATCACCGTTGTCCTCATCACCCTACACTTCAGCTCCAGGTGAGTCCCACCGTGGCCGTCTGCCGTGTACGTGCGAGCGCGAGCGAGCAGCCGAGGCCTCCCTGAACCTGCGGCCGTGATTTATGAGCACTCTCGCAAGCAGCAATGTTTGTCTAACAGTCACCTATCAAGGAGAAAACACCTTCGTCCGAGCTCCTTTATTTCCTCGCGGACCTCTCACAGCTCCGGCCGTCAACTCCATTATTCCCACCGACACTTCAAATAACAGCCCACGCAGACTATACGTGTGCGCCTGAGTCACACAAATTCATTTACGCCGGCAATTCATAGCGCTTGGGGGTTGTGACTTGTTTGAAAAAGGAAAATCCCAACCCCTCGACGCCTGTCTTGCTTCCCCCACCTGCCAACATCGCCGTCCTACCTGCACATGAGCTGCTACATCATCTATATCATCTGCGCTGCTGCTGTAGGAGAGGCAATGCAAAACTTATTCAGGACAAATTTGATCAGCAAATCCCGACTCTAGGTGAGTGCAGCGGCTCTGAAATCAGTCCTCCTTTGAGTCTATATTTGCATCTCTGCCTCCGTTTGAAGTGCACACACACACTAAAAAAAAAACAGCCAACAAATCCCAGTCATTAGGCGGAAAACAAGCAGTCACAAATGAGTTGGTTTTTTTTTCCTCCAGAATGTCGACTCGAGCAAAACTAGCGAGGGGAAAGTCGTCCCGCTGAGTTCCCTTGTTAGTCAGCAAACAAAACGGTGGTGGAGGAAGCTGAAAGGAAACTCCGGTGAAGTGAAATAGAACCTCCACCGGGGGGATAAAACAACTGGTTTTCATTTGCATCCTTAAGTAGGATAGGAGCAAAAAGGTAAATGGGAAAGAAGGGGTGGAGATGAACAAGAGGTGAGTGGTTGCAGAGAGAGCCTGATTCTGTGGCCATCTTGACTCACTCACTGAGTCAAACGCAAAGAGAATGAAAACATGCATCACCTGTCCGACTACCAAGGTTTGTTTTTATATCAGGATTTTGTTCCGTCGGTATCCCGAAAAAGACTACTGAGATTATGGTTTCGCGCCTTTTCCATTTGATGTTCCTTCAGCAAGTTTCCCCTCCAGAAGTTGGAAGTTGAGCTCCAGTGTACTGTGGCTTCTTGTTACGATCGTGTGCCAAACAACACTGTCAGACAAAATTTCCCACCTCTGTTTGAAAGAGGCTCTAAAAACGGATGAATCCCTTTGGGTCACAAGGTACCTTCGAGGCTAACTAGGTTTTCCCGACGTGTGTTTCCCAATTGTCGAAGCACACGTAGTGTGAAAAGATATTTAAGGGGTCCAAAGAAGCTCGAGCCACACTTTATTAGATCAGCAGCTTTTTATTTTGCTGCTCAGCCTTGATTAATGGGTGAAAAAACATAAAACGAAAAACAAAAAAAGAACAGCTCTCCATTAATTGCGGCGCTTTGGAAAACATGTCAGATTTAATTTACAACAAATTGTAATTACACCCGCCACATTCACTTCACTGACACTGCAAACAAGCTTCCATTTGTACACAGAAGTTGTTGCTACTGGAAAAAGTAAACCAGTTGTCCAAGTTGACCCACAGCATCGGAAGGTTAAGTTAATCATCCAAATCACTTGAAAACCTTCAATTATGTCCTGATTAGGGTGAGTCAAGAGTGCATAATGAATCCATCTGACTCAAAACAGCATTGTTGCGTGCGAGTGTGTGTCAGTCTCTGCGTGCATGAGCAGGTCGAGGTGACTGAGCCCTTTGTCAGCAGCCCCCCCCCCCCCCCTCCCCCCCAATGTGTGGTCGCTGGCTAGTTTCACGCTCGGAATCTTAGCCGTCACCTGAGATGCCCTTGGCCCCGCCCACCTGCCCTCAGGCTTCAGGTGCATCAGGCCCATCATTGACTTCCTGCCAATCATCTCGTCAATAGCTGCCAGTCAAGCGGCCACCACTAACTCCTCCGCCCGTTCCGCCTTTTTGGTTTCACCACCTCTCTCTCTCTCTCTCTCTCACTCTCTCTCTCTCTCTCCCTCTCTCTCTCTCTCTCACGCACACTTTTTCCCCTCTCTGATTGCTGTTGTTTTTCAATTTCATGGCCGTTTTCTGCCCTGTAATCAATTCGCACAACATACCCATTACTTATGACTGTTGGCCTCAGTCGCAATTGTCTTGGAATTCAATAATCATTTTCGTTGCTCCTCTGCTTGGTAATTGAGCCAATGGACTGTGTGACTATGTGTGTGTGTGTGTGTGTGTGTGTGTGTGTGTGTGTGTGTCAGTCTAGTCCAGTCAGCTCTGTCTGTCTCCCCTCTCTGAGTCGTCTTGCTGGTGGTGTGTGTGTCATTGTTCGGTTGTCGCGGCCAAACTGTGCACAGCTTGACGAGGGGAACCCACAGAACAGCACATTAAAGTTGATAAAGAGCACGCTGCCCCTCCGCCCCCCTTGTCCTCCTCCTCTGCATTCTTAATTGAAAGCCCAGAAACTCGCCGTCAAAATGAATGAAAATGACACACGCGGTCGTTTCCGATATTTACAATCTGGCGAATGGCGGCGATAAATCACATTTCGTGTTTAACGTGGGAATGAAAACATGACAGAGTTTAACTGCGGCTTCTCATCTCCGAATGGCCGGGGCTCCGACCCTTCCTCCCTCTCCCGTTCATTCAGCTCGGTTCCCCCTTTGTCATCTTCCATCACTGTCCCCAACTCCTCTTTCTGGTTCTTCCACCTTCTGAAATTCTTGCCAGTCTCACTTCTTCCCTCACTCTTTTTTTTCTTTTTACTTCTTTCCTCCTTCCAGACGCACCCTGCTTTTCTCCCTCGCCCCCCTCTCCTCTCTTTGGGAATAGGGAGGTAATTTAGAGTGATGTAGGTTAATGACAGCGGAGACTCGCGACAGCCGCAGTGGCCCGGTGTCTGGGAACACGCCTGGAATTCAGACTAGGACATCTGACATCCTCTCCCTCTCGCGCGCCCTCAGCGACTCCGACCTCGAATTATATCCTCTTTAAAAGTTGAGGAAAAATCCTGAGAGGACCCGACTGGAGCGCCTTAATTCTTTTTCAGACGCGTTATTAGAAGAGAATAATGAATGTGGAAAAGAAAAAAAA
This sequence comes from Nelusetta ayraudi, assembly GCF_046127955.1. Taxonomy (NCBI): domain Eukaryota; kingdom Metazoa; phylum Chordata; class Actinopteri; order Tetraodontiformes; family Monacanthidae; genus Nelusetta; species Nelusetta ayraudi. Next base: position 18,331,700 of record NW_027466098.1, on the reverse strand, counting down.
AAATGTGCAAGCCAGAGTCTGTTTTTTTTTTTCTTTCTTTCTTTTTCTGCTGCCACTTTCTATAGGTGATTGGTGAACCCCCTCTCCACCCCCCAACCCCCCAACCAAGCAGGCCCCTCCAGACTCCCCCAGCCCATCTGTCATTACAGTACACAAGAAGGCATTAATCAGACAGCTCCTGACCGTAGCAGGCCTCTCTCTCCGCCACCCCCAGAGCATCCCTCTCGGTTCTCACACAGTTGTTTGTCAATGTCCAGACCGCTCCGTCGAGACGCCACAAAACCCCCCTTTGTCTAATTGGCCCTTTCGGACGGCCCCGGCGATTAAATAAAATCTCTCTGGTGGCAGCGGTGGCTAAAGCGCCCCCCCCCCAGACCCCCTAACCTCCCGCTGCGCCGTGACAGGCTACTGTTTACCAAAACTCTTCGTCTGTGCCCTGCTTGTGCCCCTCCCCTCAATCTTTGCTTTCTTTCCTGCGTGCGATTATCGCGTACAAAAAGTGGGGAGGCTGCTCGGAGCAAAAGCAGGGGGGAAGCAGCCCCGAAGGCAAACAGAGGCCCGGGCTGGAGCACAGAGCGCCATTGAATGGCCTCCGTATTGATGGGGACCCTGGAGGACGACTCAGATGAATGGGAGGACAAAGGAAGAAATAAAAACATGAGCTGCGTGGGCACTGGCCCATTCACTCAAAGTTTAAGCTGAAGCGACGTGGCCGGCTGCTACTTTCCTGACGACTCCCAAAAGCAGCTTTAAACATATCAAATAATGCAAACATTTGCGGAAATATTAGCATAACAAAGCGCTAAGCTCAGACACGGTAACGAGGTGTAAACCCAGGACATATTTTGCGGAGAATGGAGAAGCTGTGCATACACAATGAGCTGCAGTCTTAGCTGTAGTTTTTTGGGGCCCAAGTCTGGCCAAATTCTGTTTCATCAGGCGCCATTATCCAGTGCAGTGCACAGGTGGGAACAAAAGGAGTTTCTGCTCCTGACTGACTAGCAGACGATTGGTTGAATTCCTGGCACAGTTCAGGCAGAGCCACCGGCAGATTCTGTGCCACTGTGAGTGTTGCAGTAGTCGCTAACTTCAACGAGTCACCCCCTGACAATGTGACAATGACATGGCAGTGTAGCCGCTAGTCAGATAAGGCCAACGAAAAGTGACCAACAATAAGAAACTAACACAGCTAACATTAGCTACAGCAGAAAGTAGCTAGCTCACCTGCAAAATGCCCAAGCCAGCAGGAGGTTTCAACAAACTGGGTACCTCGTACTTTTTCCCTGTTAGCATTTGTGTTAGTAAGAAAGGCTAACTCTTTCAAAGAGATCTTTATCGACAATTGTTGACAGACAAGCCAGACAGGAAACAACAGGTCTTTTTCACTCATGAAGTCAGTTCAGCGAGAGCACTTTAATCCCGAGCTTTGGTTTTCCATCATAAACAACTGCAACAAACAGCCACTGCCTCGACCAGGGCTCAACGGTGTTGGGTTCCATCTGTGGCCTTTATCCGTGTAAATGACAATTATCTTCCAGCAAAGCGGGAGAATCAGATAAGACAAGCTGTTAACATTGTATGCCCCATGTAAAACCTCTCGAGGCACAATTGGCTAAGTAAGAACAGGAAGCCGATGCTAAACATGTCCTGATGCAAATAATTTATTTTTGCACAGAAAACAGGCTTTATCTTGGACAAGCGTAAACACTGAGTCAGTGTCCATTCTGCTGAGACACAAGGAAATAAAATCTCCATCGAACAGCGTCTGCAGTCAGATCATTCTGCTGCCGTGTATTTCTGCACTCTTGCCTTTTTTTTTTTGAAGCCCAAGGCACATTTGAAGCATATTATCTGTTCAGCAATTAGCAAGCAATCTGCTCATTATCAGGCCAATTATCCCACACGAATAGCATGCTTAATCAATCTCATTTTATCAATTATTACCATTTAGGGAGGTGAGTGTTCGATAATGATGCAGTAATTTGGAAGCCGCAAAGAGTTTTGAGAGATAAGAACTAAGTTGTTTAGACTGCAGCAATGCGTGTGTGTTTCCTGCAATGCATTTGCCCTTTTTGTGTGTGTGTTTGCGTGTGTGTGTGTGTGTGTGTTGCACCGGAACTGAACAAGGGGAGGAAGAGGAGTGTGAGAAATCTTTGGCAAGAATTTTCTGCATCTGTGATTCTGTGTGTGTGTGTGTGTGTGTGTGTGTGTGTGTGTGTGTGTGTGTGTGTGTGTGTGTGTGTGTGTGTGTGTGTGTGTGTTTGTTTGTGCATGCGCGTGCATGCATGTTTGTGTGTGCACAAACTGCATGTCTGAGTCAAGCTGAGCGTGTGGAGATGAATGGCAGCCTGTGTGGAGCAGCAGTTTTCTCCGTGTGTGTGTGTGTGTGTGTGTGTGTGTGTGTGTGTGGGTGCGTGTGTGTGTGTGTGAGCGGCTGCTCTGAGTGCAACATTGTCCTCTGGAGATAAGAGGACGGAGGGGTGGAAGGGGGGGGGGGGTGGCACGGTCACAACTGTAAGACTTATCAAAAGGGACCACGCACCATTACACAGGTATTCTGACAGCCTAAACCCCACTATTACACGCTCGCGCACACACGCACACACACACACACACACACACACACACACACAGCCCATATGGCTATATGCTCAAATAGATCTGCTTGGGCACACACAAAGTCTATCCATATACACAACCCATATGGACTCACGCTTGAAAAAGTCAGCAAACACACCCACACACACACACACACACACACACACCTTGCTCCTTTCTTTGTAATATCTGCGATAACCTGCTGGTGCAACTGATCGTACCCGTTTCACTTCCATTGGAGGACCACACACTGACAACAGCGCGCTGTTTTCCTGGCCGCTGCCCACAGTCGCCCCGGCCAGCCGCCACATCCTTCAGGGGAGCCGAGGACGGGGTATCATTTTCAGACCCACTGGCCCGTGTAACCCCCGGGACCCCAGAGGGCGGCTGTGCATGTGCGCCGGCCCCCCCCCGCCCCCGCGGATGAGGAAGAGAAAAGGGGCGGGGCTGCGGAGCATTAATTACCTGTGTGCTCCTCCAGCCGGCGGAGGCAGAAAGGTCGCCTCCGCTGAGAAGATAATTATTAGGAAAAGAGCTTTTCCTTTTTCTTTTTTTTTTGTTTCATTTACCGCTGTCTGTCGCCGTTCCGGGGAGGAAGAGAAGCGCGTCGCCGAGCAGGGGGGGCACGGCGTGCGCACTTGTGGTGGCGGGGGGTATTGCAGTAAAAAAAAATAAAAAAAATGGGCAAGCTCAACACAAACAGGTGGCCGACATCGTGTGACCTTGTGACCCCTGAAGGACACGCACGGTTTCTCAGCAGCTCAGTGTGTTTCTCTCTCTCTCTCACACACACACACACACACACACACACACACACACACACACGAGCTGTAAAAAGAGGTGTGAGACGGAGTGAAATGGGCTGCGATATTTGGAGGTGACTGGCTGGATGGTCGAAAAGTGATTCAGAACTTTGTATCACATCTCGCCTTTTTATTATCATCTCATTACGTGTTGCTGCAGGGGAGCCTCGACATAATTGGGAAGATGGTTTTATTAACACCGCAGCTCGGCTTGCCACAACCCCTGACGGATTCAGGACACGGTGCTTCGCGATGAATTAATAATTGAAGAAAAAAAACATAAAAAAACCCCGCTAATTATCCACGTTTTTATTACAGAAAGGAGGAGGCGGGTGCCGTAGACTTTACAAGCCTAGAAATGTTGTTTAATTCAGACTCAGACTGAACGTGTAAACCATTTGCGATCCAAAAGCCAGAGCCAATGACGAGTGTGCAAACACTGTGGGCTTCGCCTTGGCTCACTGGACCTTCGAAGGCCCTAAAAAGGTTTGATGACGCGCCTGTTTACCTGAGTTTACCGACAGTTTTGACAGATGGTTTGGAAACAAAATGACTATGATGGATGCAACTATATTGTTAAAAAAAATAATAATAATAATAATAAAAAAAAAAAAAAACAGAAAAGAATCCATTAGTCACATGAGCCAGTAATCAACATGTTATTCTTATCACCGCTCACAGAAATTGTTTAAGCGACAGTGCTGCCGGCTATTTCACTTATTGGTTTCCAAGATTACTGTTTATTTATTTTTTTTGCTCCCCTTTTTGTGAGAAACCATTTTGTTCCCCCCCCCCCCCCCAAAAGAAAAAAACAACAACATTGCATCGCTATTGTTCCTAAGCTTCAGCTTATTAAAAATTGAAATAGTCGGGAGCCATTTACCTCCAGCAAGCGATGCGGCACCGGGAGCTGTGAGGACGGACAAAGGAAGCGAAGCCGCGGGACGTTCAGTTTGTTCCGGCTCCATTTGGCTCCGGTGTGACGTTAAGAAAGCTTTGACGAGTCACATACAGACGCATTCAAATCTGAAACTATTCTGGAAAGTTAAATCACTTTTCTGCTGCGTTGCCTCTTTTTACTGACGCTGCAGGCTCGGGCACACACACACACACACACACACACACACACACACACACACACACACACACACACACACACACACAGGCATGCACCTATTCATCTCACATTCCCTTTGACACCTAAACTCACCCCAATTCTTCGCCAGTCTTTTTAACATGCGCCACCGCAGCTGCGCCCTCACAGCGGGAGGGGGAGTGGGGAGGGGGGAGGGAGGCGGGGGAGGGAGAGGGGGAGGGGGGGAGGGCTGAGGAATCTGTGGATTTTTCAATCAGCAGCCGCTCGGCGGGCTCCTCCTCTGCTTGAGACATTCTTTTTCAGGTTGCTGCCTTCCTGCAGCCTGTCAGATCCCGCTTCCTCCCGTTTCTCCACTCCGTCAAACCCGACGGCTCACCCATTCCGTCTCCTCCCCCTCCTCCCCGCCTCCCAACCTCAATGCGCCCCCCCTGGCCTGAAAGCCAGCATGGGGCACCGGTTTCTTTGACACACAATGATCTCTCAATTTGAGGGGAAGTAATCCATTTAGCTGGTGCACGCCGCTTCCAGTTATTCATTTTTTTTTCTTCTCATGTGTGTGACTCACCCCCCCCCCCCGCCCCCCGCCCCCTCCCAGCCCCACCACACCAACCCTCTCACGCCTTCCACCCCGTAGTGCGCCCTTGTCGCCGCATCCCACGCCGGCGCCATCATTGGCTTTAAAGTGGCGACGGGGACTGAAGCCGATGTTTTCACGGCTGGTTCGGTCTTTTCAGACGACCCGGCGAACCAATTTGGTCCGTTTCTGCTTCTGCGCCGACATCTGCCGGCTTGCGTCATCTCTCTTAAAAAGGCGTCTAATCTGCCCCGGCGACGGAATTCAAATGAGAATTCCCACCAGGCGGAGTTCTATATTTTCCCCCTTCCAGTTCGAACTGCTTGTATTTACATGTCCCGGGTGGAAGGTGGCTGGAACGAGCTGTCTGGTTTATTTTAATAGAGAGAGAAACGTTTGTCTGCGAATCTTCGAGGGATGGAGTGAGTGGCTGCTGCAGTCGGCTCATTGGAGGTAGTTTTTTTTTTTTTTTTCTTTTTTCCCCTTCCAGAAAAGTCCCAGGAACTCGGCAGAGTCCAAGTAATGTTTTGTGTCAGCGAGCCGAGCTTCGAAATGAGTAGCGGCCGCTCGGCCGCCCTTCCTCTGCAGCGAAACTAACCGGCTAAAGGTGTCAAGCTAAGAGATCATGACACGCGCGTGCGTACAATGAGACCTGCACACACTCACACACACACACACACACACACACACAGAAAATCTGGTAGACGGGGGCCACTGTTGCCATGGGAACAACCTGCCAAATCCTGAGTGAGACGTATTTAAATGGAAATCTATCTGCACCCCCCCCCCCACACCCCCACCCCAACCACCACCACCACCACCGTCTCCTGCACAAATCCAGATTCATTTCAGACACCCCTGTTAGCCTCCTCACACACACACACACACACACACACACACACACACACACACACACACACACACTCCTCTCCCGTGTCTCGGTGTGTTTGGCCATGGATGGCAGCACTGCAAAGGCAGAGCGGCAGCCCTGCAGCCCAGAGGTTTTAAAGCAGATTATGGAACCCGTGGTGAAACCGGTGGGGGGGGCAGAGGGCGAGCGGGGCTTCTTTTCAGCGAGAGTCGGCGGGAATCGGAGACGATGATTTCATTGAAATTGTGGTGTTCCTGCTCGGATCGGCGGCAGATTAACTCTCTACCGTTTTTGAAATATGGATTTTTGCTAAACGGCTCCCGCGGGGCTGCGGACGCCTGCTGGAAGGTTTGGGGCGGCAGGCCCTCCACGTTGCAATTCTTATGCAACAACATCAGCGCTACACTTTATCTGCATTGTGTTGACGCACACAATTTGTGGGTGCCGGGGCAGCGTCTTTGCATCCATTTTCCTGCTGCACGTACGCAGAGTTCTCCCTATCCCCTGTAGTTTGCAGCAGGCGCAGCCTTGAGCAGACCCTGAAAACTCGGCCCGGATTCCTCGGAGGGATCCCGGAAGAGGAGGATGTACTCCCCTCTCTCTTCCTCTCGCGCTCCCGCTCACGACCTCACGCCGTGGTGTTTACCATTTACGTTGTAGCCCGACAGACGGAGCAAATTAATCAGCGGACGCTATCTGTTAGCGCAGCACTTGTGACGAATGATAGTTTGAGGTTAATTTGTACACCTCCAAATGCATCTTCCACGCTGCGCGAATGTTAATGTATGGGTGTGTGTGTGTGTGTGTGTGTGTGTGTGTGTGTGTGTGTGTGTGAAGACACACCTGCCAGCCTCACTGTTCTCCTCGGGGCTAAAAATGTGCTGCTCCTTGGAGGAACAAATTAATCTCTTAGCTAGCACTTACGGCTGCTTTAGCTCATATAAATAGGTACCTCAGCCCGTTTTATATATTTAATATGCACCAATTAGTCCCACTTTACCCCTCGCACACATTACCGCAACTTTAAGGAACGTGTGCTCTTTGAAATTCACACAAGACTTGGCAAATATTATGCAGGCCGTACAGGAGAGAGACAGCAAAAGCAGAAAAAAAAAAAGTGGATAAAGGTCCATCAAACATTGAAGTTTCACCCATTTGCAAAAATACAGTGTAAACAGTTTGACTTCAATTGAAGATTCCAGAGGAGGTTTGCATTGCATGTGTTATGTTCATACTGTTTATCATATGGTTTAAGGACAGAATAAAAGCACATTAATAAAAAAAAAAAAGAAAAATTACAATACATTTCCGTCAGCAAAATGCACCAACCAACAATCTGTCTGTACAACTTGCTGTCCAAAGGTGTTGTAAGCATTCTAGCAACTTCCTAAAGAGTGAACATCCAAATGTCAAGCTTCTTATTATGATGTAATTCTGGTGGCAAATCTTGACGTTTGCATGAATTAGATGTAACATCTGGTCAAGGGGTAAAAAAAAGAAAAAGAAAAGGGGAACAAAAAGCACCATTCCATCATCTCTCCATAAAGGCAGTTCACAGTTAACAGTGGCACTAAATACATAAGTGCATATCCAGGCACCCAGCGTGAGACACGGCTGAGCTCATTAGCCCATTTAATAAGCATAAATCTGCATAATGGCAACTTTATCCCGTATGACTCCATCACAGATTGTATCACCTTTCCGGGAGGACCTGACTGCCTTTACTCAGCTGCCAAATGCTCGTCCGTCACCGTGTCGCTCCATCTCCAATGGCAGGGCAGGACGGTGTTAAGAGTCCGTGGGCGTTTTATTGCAGGACGGGGTGACGTATTGCTACTGTAGCAAAAAATGGAAAAAAAAAAAAAAAAGTCCCGCTGAGTGCATCTGCTGCAGAGTTTAAGTGGATCAAGAGGCCGACGGGGGAGGAAAAAGAAGTAAAAAGATCTTAGCGGCTGATTTTCACAGACAAATGAAAGGCGTTGGATGATTATACTTTACGCACAATTTCTTTTTTTCCCCCTCTCCATCAACTGCTGAGAGTAACCGAGGGGGGAAAAAGAAAAAAGACAAAGAAGTTCTTGTGGTCGTCTGAGAAAAATTCCCACAGTTTTGTTGTCCTTGTAGACGATCTCTCTCCACACACCAGAAAAAAAAAAATACCCCAATTATAATGCACCCCAGAGTTATGCTGTGTATTCAACGCACAGGATTTATTATTATTTTTGCCTTGTTTCCCCTGCCAAACACTTGCTCTCCGTTGAGCATGTTAATGAACAGCCCAGATGGACGGCATCGCTTCCTCTGAAAGCAGCCGGCGACGGCTCGCAACAGAGAGAAAGACAGAGAGCGAACGAGAGACTGACAGGCAGACGGACAGGAGGAAAAAAAACTGAGGAAAAGGTAGTTTGTGCTTGGATGTATAATTTTCACTGGAAATTTCCTCTGTTTCACAGCACGCTGGGAGTGCCGAAACTCTGCAAGTTCAACTTCTCAAGACTTTCCGACGGTGGAGTTCATGAACAGTTGAAGAAAAAACAAAAGGGGTTCGTTGGTTGGTTGGTCCTTTCAGCGTCTTGGAATTAGTCGAGGAAGCGGATTCACCAAGATGAAAATAATTACGTTAGGTTCTTGTAAGTCATCTCAGGGTGTTGGTCAAGAGCATGCTTTTATTGCCTGCCGTTCCCACCAAGAGTACTGAGACCACAGTGCCAAGAGCAAAACAACTTCTGAGAGGACGGAAACCTTCAGCATTTTTCTCTCTCTTTGAAATCTTCATTTTCAAAAAGCCAAAAACAAACCCAACAAAACCCGCTACCCCGTCTAGTTATGCTGCAAATTACTGAGCTAGCAGCTTTGACCGTGAACATGTTAAAGATAACTTTCAACGAGTAAGAGATAATCTATTTTATTTTTGAAAAATTGGCTCTGAAATTGTTTGAAAAGCGCTCGAGTGCAGCGCCATCTTCGGTCAGCCAATAAATTGAATTTTTTTGATCGGACTTTGCTCACCTATAACACAAACAGATTTGTTACTCGACTGCTTTTGTTTAGCTTATCATGTTTGTGCAGCCTCCCCCTCTGATCCGTCTTGATTATTGAAATATGCAAATAATATGCATCGTTCTCCAACGTGCGCTTGGCTCTTACCAAACCACCATAGAAAAAAAACATTTGACAAACAAAAATGAACTCTAATTCATTTTAACAGTTTTTTTTTTCCATTAACCAAAATTAATGAAAACCACAGAGGCATGCAAATACAGGTGTTCACACACTGCGGAGGCCGACGCGCTCCAACGCAAACACGGACTATGCAGCCGTCCGCCGTGTCCCAGGGTCAGTAAAAGTTAACAAGGCAGAACGCTCTCCAGAACTCTCACCTCCTCCACCTCCAGACGTCCCTGGCAGTTACTGTAGACCCGGAGGACGTGCTGATTATTAGTCATTCACACTCAAGCCTCAGGACCTTCCGCTGCGTCTGAACTTTGATTCTCCCAGCCAGGTTTGCTGTTGGACGTGTGTCAGGATGGACTCGGGCCGACTCCGTTTTGGCCGACTCGGGAACAAGCCGAAGCTTCCAAACTCTTCCTGAAATCCCTCTTAACTCAATGTAAGAAACTCTTCACCTCAGTTCTCCCCACGCAGGCGATGAGGAAGACCTCAGAAACCTGAGAACCCAGTCTTGAAAGTCTCGGTGTCAAGGGTCAGCAGTCAAGAATTCACGACTCAGAACTTGAATTAACGGCTGATCTTGTCTCATCACAGACTATTTTTATATGGACAGCAACCATGACAACCAATCTTACAAATCTGATACGTCCATTTAATGATTTTCAACAAAGTAGACAGCCGGTCTCCAAAGTTGGGGTCTGTTCAAGGTTTCTTCCCATTGAGGAATTTTTTGAGGCCACTGTTGCACCATGCTTGCCCTTAGATTACAAGGTCATCAAGTCGAGCGGGTCTTGACCACACCGTTACAGCAGGTGTTCCAAGTGAAAGTTAAGAAAACTGGCTTTATTAAAAAGGAGAAACCTTGAGCAGGTCCCTCCTGTCACACTGAGAGCTCATCCATTATACTCATAAAACAAAGAGTGACAGTAAACTAGCAAAGAAAGAGCATAGTAACAGTGTCACGACAGAATGTAGTATAGTACCAGAATAGTGAAGACACACCCACGCAGGCGCACTACAGTCACCCACATCTGCATCTTCCTCCTCACTAAAACTACTGTGAGAGTCGTGTGCGACGCCCGAGCTGAATGCAGATCAGTGTCAGCGAATTAGAATCAATCGATCTTGTAAAAACGCCTGCGTGTCATGCCGCCGCCGCAGGCCGAGTCAGCAAATGAGTCACTTTAGCTGTGTGTTAGACTCGGTGCTGGCAGCCGGCGAAGGCTTGAGGCGGCGAGACGTATTTACATCCGCAGTGCGATTGGAACGGATCGCTCTCGACTCGAGTTTGAGAGAGCACCAGTTGGAGTTATCAAATATATGTACAGAGACGCAATCTGTTGAATGTTTCCATTGCCGGGTCGCTGCGGGTGAGGAACAAAAATTGCCCCCCCCCCCACCCTGTCATTGAAGTTTGGCGCTGCTCTCCGTCACGGTAATCGACCCTGTAACGTCCCGCCGTCACAGATGTGAGCTGACTGAACTCCTGCTCCCGACTCCCGACACTTCCTTCCTGGGAATTATCCCGCTCTGTCGCTGGCATTAACGCACACCTCCAACTGTATCTGGACACTGTCGACTGGGAACCGAACTACCCTTTGACTCGACGTCCCAATCTGCTTCCAATAATTACATTCTTTTCTCTTTTTTTTTTCCTTCAAACTAAAAGATGCAAGCAGTTTTTTTTTTTTACTGTACATGCACCACGATGACAAGTTGTTTTCACATTTTGTTCTGGATATTTCAACTGCAGATTAATATTTTTGACATTGATTCCTGGTCTTTAACAGGTAACTTGCTTTGCATCGTCGCACTGAAACTGTTTGGCCAACGAGAGATGCTTTTCCATATTTGGACAACGCAGTCCAACAGTGTCCTTCAGACCGCTTGCAGTGTGGAATTTAGATTTAGTCACTAAAATGAGTTCCTGAGCTACTGTTCTGTACTTGACAGAAGTGACCAACAGTTTTAATAAATTCTACTTTTCAAAGCAGATATTTACAAACAGAGGGTAAAGATGGCAGCTCATCACCAAGAAATCAAACAATCACTCGAAGCACATTAGCTAGCATGCTAACAACATTGCCTCGAGTATTATTTGACACCAGTCTGATGGCACTCGAGCTACTTATCCACAATATAAAAAAAAAAAAAACATTCTGGCTCAGGGTGTTCAGCACTAAGTGATGTGAAACACTACTCGTGCATAAGCCAGTGTTGTGAAATCACAATTACAATGTTTTCTGTCTTTTGCAATCAGCTCGTTTCATTGGATGACAACTCCCAACATCTGGACCCGCTCCCTGTGACCGCTCTCTGATCCTTTGATCTAATTTTTCCACTCGGGACATTTCTATTTTTTAATTCGAGTCATCAGAGGCAACCAATCAGGCGCTGACGTGGAGCTGGATTCAGCGGCGCAGCGACCTAACGTGACTCAGTTCACCTTAAATCTGCCTCCGACGGCACTCGCACTCGACGAGGCGCACGGCTCCAGTCATAATTGAACTGGCGTCGGCCCAACCTGCGATGAGCACAGCTTATTAACTGGAGTCGATTCGCTCGGAGGAACGGCGGCCGTGTATTCCCCCGTCTCGGACGCTCGCCGCCCACCTCCACCGGCACCGCTGCTGCTGACACACCTGTTTGTAATCACCTCCTATTAAAGCAGTAATGTCTTGCACCTGTGCCGCCAGGCGACACTCAGTCATTTGGCCAATCGGGAGCGGGGGGCCGTAAAAGTCAGCCTATGAGGGACGAGCCTTGTAAAAGTCGCACGGACATGAAAGAGGTGGCCGGGGATGGATGCCGGGCCCTTCAGGGGGAGGGACCTTTTTTTTTTTTTGGTGAAAGGTTCTGAGAGCGGCAGCAGCTTGAATTTATTTCGGCCGTGAAAAAAGATATGCGAGATGGGACAGATAAGTGCTTTGTCAGAAGGATGTAGCTGAAAGAAAGATAGCGGGATGATCTAGTATTTCATGGCGGGGAGTCGGTGTTTACGTCTCTCTTTTGGCAACTAACTTTGTGGTGCTGAGGTGTTCTGTGTGTGTGTGTGTGTGCGTGTGTGTGTGGGTCACGGTTGCTTGACCATCGCCTCGCTGACAGCATGCTGACAAGACTCACCCGACTCGCACTTTGATCACTACTGCAGAAAAACCACACGGAGCCGAAAGCCAACCGAAATATCAGATGTTAATGGACTTTCACCAGGGCAGATAGTGGAGGAATGTTTCGCCTGCTCACACACACACACACACACACACACACACACACCCAGGCTGACGAAAAAACTGACCACGCAGAGATCACACATCCTCCTCCCCCCCTTTTTTCTTCCTCTCTTCTTTCTTTCCTCCCTTTCCTGTCCTCCCCTCGCTGCTTGTCCTCGCCCCCAGGACAGGTTCAGGGTGAGGGCAGCCGAGAGGAGACGCAGGAAGTGAAGGTACGGTGGGAGGAGGAGGAGGCGCAGCAGCTGTCGGCTAATGAAGTGCCTGGCTCCCACTATAAACCAGCGCTGACAGATATAGCCAGAGGATGGCTGCGCTGTGTGCGCACTTATGTGCCTTTGTCATGGGGTTTGTTTTGGTAGAGAGGTTAGTGGGCGGAGGAGCAATCAACAAAAAAATAAAAACTGGGAGTGAACTGGTGGGACTGTTAGGTGGGGGTCACCAAATAATATAGTAAGTAATGAGATTATTACCGGAGATGAATCAAAACCTTCAACTTCCACATAAAGTGTCTGTGACGCTAAGCTAGCTACTCCATGATGGTCAGATCGCTGCAAAAAGTTACATTTACCGCATTCAGCATATGGGAAAATAGAAGATGTAGCATAAAGTACAGGCTTTTTATTGCAAATATACATAATCCAAAAGTTTTGACTGACTCAGTTAACAACAACAACAACTTTGGGTGTGATTACACAGAAAAGGTACTAAACGTGAAGACCATGCTTATTAAGCAGTTTCTGTGTAATCCAGTCATTTTGATCTTAATACAGAAAACTTGATAATTATTTTTTGATGATATATCCTGAATTGGTGCCATTTGCATCACAAAAATTCTAATTCATCTTCAGCTAATCCCAAAATGGTAAACGGCCGACGCTGATCGTGTGTAATGAGGCTGAAAATAAACCGTTTTCTTGAACGATCTCGAATGATCTACAATGGCTTTTTGGAAAGTGTGAAGATTTGAGCCCCACGGACACTTGAAACAAGTCCAGCGTTTGGCGTGGAACATTCGCACGGTGCCGAGGGTTGATCTCACTCCCTTGCTAACGGTGAGCAGATGCGGAGACCAAAGATAAGGGGCAGAGATCAGGGTTCCAAGATATTCACGTGTAAAGCATTCTGGCAAACTTCTCCGTCAATAAAAGAAAAGACTGGCTGAGAAAAAACAAGTGGCGCAAACGGTTGGACGCGTCCTTCCAAATGCCAGGAGTCTGAGCCTCAAGAAGAACGTTCAAGAGATTTTCCCTTTATAGATCAGAGAAAAAGAAAACACGTTGGGACAGAAAATCAGATAATTTGATTTTTGGAACTTTTCAAAACTGGGCAAAAGCGTGAACGCAGACGTTTACTGTCTGTTCCTTGACGTGTGTATGTTGGAATTCTTGTCCTCCGCGAAACCCGAGAGCCGTTATGGCAGATTAGAAAATGTCACCAGAGTCTCCGTCGACATCTGGGTCAGTAGTAAGTGGGAGAAACTCCATTTTTTTTTGTTTTTTTTCGCCGTGCTGCCTCTTTTAAAACGTTGCGTAAAAAACTCAAGCTGGAGGGAGGCGACGGCAGTCACAGGGTTGTAGATCAGCGCGTCTCGCAGGACTGCGTGCATGTGAAATTTACAGCACGAGGTCTCTGGCTTTAAGCGCAGATATCGCAATCCTTACCAGAGTGTGTGTGTGTGTGTGTGTGTGTGTGTGTGCGTGTGTGTTCGCACAAGCTTTTCTCCAGCCGAGCCAAAGTCCGAGAGTTTTATGCCTCTTTTATTCGCTAATCCGCTGCGGCCTCGGCGAGCCGCAGGTCCCCAGTTCTGCCCGGCGTCCCCCCCCACCCCCAACCCCCCCTTATCAAAGGCTGCCATTGTTAGCGAGCCCCTAATCCGGTTATCAATCCTGGCACCTGGGAGGGAAAGAGGCACGTACAGTTAGTGGTGAAGGTCAGCGCACCGGGAAATTGATTTAGGGACAATGGCAAAGAGACGGACGGACGGAGGCACTGGTGGAAAAAGGAAATATTGTGAGCCAGAAAAGTGGAGCAGCAGAGGAATCACACACACACACACACACACACACACACACACACACACACACACACACACACCTTGTCCTCACTTTAACAGCCTTGTAAAGACTGTATATAAAAATGTGATAAATTTAAAATATGTGTGAGTGTGTGCGTGTGTGTGTGTGTGTGCGTGTGTGCCAGAGAGACAGACAGCAGTCAGACAGCAGATATGAGCCGAGAGCCTTTTTTCCCCTTCTTCTTCTTCTTCTTCTTCTTCTTCTTCTCCTTCGTCCTTCCTACATTCCATCCCGCTCCGTAAATACTGAGTCAACGCTGAGTTCCGTGTCGGTCTGCAGAAATTCATTATGTCTCTTATCACGCTGTCAGGGGTTTTGTCTGGGTCGGCAGCACAAACCCACACGTGTGTGTGCTCAGTGTTTATTAGTGTGCGCTTACATTTACGGCCCCGCTACGCTAGTTTATTTTTTTTTTTGGGGGGGGGAGGTTTCACAGCACACGTGTGCGAAGGCTCAGGCTGAAATGTGTCTGATCATTAAACCGGCGGCCGTGCAGGAGACTGTGAGGAAATCTTCACGCTGAACACAAACAGGAGTTTGTAAAAGAAAAGAAGGAGGGAAGTAAAAAAGAGGACAAAGCGTAATCATTTGCTGGAAACACGACGTTAAATGAGTTTGGGTTTTTTTTTTCTTGTTGTCGTTTTTTATTCCAGCAACAAAGAAGCCGCCGCCGGCTGGGCGTTCCGGCAACATTCCAGAGTAAATAAAAGTCTAAATCGCACCATGAAGAATGTTGGCTGAACCCAGCCATTCCTTAAGAGCGAGCCATTTGTAATTATCTAACGGGAATGACAGACAGACAGGTTTTTGTCGGAGACGCAACGCCCTGTCATTGAGAAAACAACACTTTGCGGCTGCTGGGGCTCCTCGCACTCTCCCGACTGAGCAGACTGAGTGAGGCTGGTAGCTGCGTTTCCATTACCCCGAGAAAAACCAAATTATCGCGATAAACAAAAAGATGGTCATGGAAACGCTTAAATTTCTAAAAAAAAAAAAAAAAAAAACTCTCAAATATCACTAAGAGGTTTTGACGCTCTCATGAGGTGGTTTTTCCAGACGTGTCCACGTCGAGGTGTATCGCAAAAGTGTCATGAATGTGTCGAGAACTACGAGGATTCTCGCAGGACGAGATTTTGCGGCTCGTGCGCTTCGCAACATTCAATGGAAACACCTGCAAATCGCAATTGTACTTTGTCATCATTTTAGAAAAATCTTTTTTTTTTTGTTGCGAAAAACAGATACGAGAAAATTATTTAAAAAAATATATTGTAGTACAGTTTATGGCCATTACATTATTACGTGAGAAAAACAGAGTTTATTTGAGTTCCTGTTGCCACTTCATGGTCCCTGACCTCTCTGACATCATTCTGACGCTCACTTTGGACTCCGGTGAGTCGTCTCCACTATGTTTGTCCACTAACCAGAAGGATCGATAAGTTGGCCCCACGTGATTGGCTGACGTGTGTTCATGAGCAAGCTGGCTTTGTACCTAATAAAGTGGTCAATGAGAGTACGCTGGAAAAGGAAAAATTGTTAAAGTTTCCCCAGAATTGGAGTATTTCGGTCGGTACCCTAACCTTCTGGGAGAACGTTTGGAAGGAGCGATGGTGGAAAGATGTGGAGGCCGCTGAAAGTTCCTGACAGCCACAGTGTGGGTAACACAAACAGAGTTCCACACTCTCTCCTTTCAACCTGGAGCAGGTTTCTGAGATGGATATCTCGGGTGCGCGGGTAAATAATCCAAAACTGTATTCACCGGCGGTTCCCGCTTTTTTTTGAGGTTTTGTAACTGACCCAAAAAGGAGAGAAGAAAGGAGGCGGGAGGAATACGAGACGGCGCTGAGAGTGAGAGAGAGTTTATTTCTGAGAGCATTCCAGACGTACCTGTCTGCTCCGCCGCCATCCACTCTGCTGCACTTCAGCCTTTTTCAGCAGAGAGAGAGGGAGAGAGAGAGAGACAGAGAGAGAGAGAGAGAGAGAGAGAGAGAGGGGCGCTCAAGGTAAAAAAGGAATACCTCCTCATCTTCTTCGACCTTACATTTTTATATAAATATATTTGAAAACGCCCCAGGATGCGTCTGAGCACCTTGAATAGTCTGATTAGCGGCGTCCCGCCTCCCTCCGGGGTTCCAACACATCCTGCAGCTGGTGTCAGGGATCGAGGCCCCGGAGTTTCAGAGGCTAAATAAAGATCGCGCTCGTTCAACTCACGCATTCCCGCTTGGACTTGTTGAGGTTTTGCCTCCCCCCGAACAAAGGCCGGCTTGTCGGAGCCTCCTCACCTCCCGTCCTGCACGGGCTTCCACCGAATCCGCTGTCTTCCCTTCGCACGCGCCGATAACTCGGATGGCCTAGAAATCAGCCGGGCTTCCCACCGCGGCACGAAACGCACCCTTGGCCCAGTTCGTGCGAGGCTCATTACGAGCGCGTCAACACGCACGTTGCCGCGTGCCGCCGAGCCGGCCCGTTAAATCGGCCCGTGGTCTCCTTTAATTAAAGACACCTACAACACGGACGAGCCGCCTGGCCGCCAGGTGGAATCCTTGATGTGCTCGTCGGCTAATTAGCGGGGGCGGAGGCGGCGGCTCTTTATCTGGCCGCGCACGGCTCACTTTGGGAGGAAGTGGGAAGCTGGCGGACGCTTCGTGGCCGAGGAAGAGGAGGGAGAAGATTTTGAGTATCATTAATGTATTCATGGATGCAGCCCTTGCGATGAGCCATCCCGTTTTCACAGGTCTCTCGGACACCATCGACACATTGTTCCGCCACATCCCACTCTAGCCATACACCAATGATCAGTCTGAATTGTGAACTCCATAAAATATGTAGGATGGCACTCATTGAGAACAGTTATCGTAATAATGGAACTCGGTTTTGATGTTAGCAGCAACGTTATCATAATAGTAGTGACAGCATTTATAAATTGCATGTATTAATTATGCTGTATCATGGAAAATGTATTTTTACATCATCCAAAGCTGTCGCGACAGCATGCCAATATTACACAGTTATTACATATTTCCCTGCCTCCCCGCCTGCTGCTGTGGACCGATGCGCCCTGCTGCACCGCTGATGCTGGCCAACCTCGGGGCCCCCCCCCCCAGACTGACCCCCCTTACCCATCCCACCCCCCCCGCCGCCAGCTTGGCTTGGCCCTCATTAGCCCGACAATGCCTCCCTCAGCTCCAGCTGACCTTCGCCAGGCCTGATGTTGCACCATGGCCTGGCAGAGGAACGTCCGTTTTTCATTTTACTCGTGATGACTCACAAACTGGTCACAGACCAGTTTGACCGACAGGATTAAACAGTCTGAACGGTCAAATCCCAGCGGGGACCCCGCAGGCTGCTGCAGCTGCCGTCATCAGCTGAGAGAGGCAACGACCGTTTGAAAGCAGAACTTCGTTGCCAAACACAAAGACTCCAAAAAAAATAAAAATAAAAATGGTTTAATTAAGGTTTAATGAAAAACTTTCCGAACACAAACATTCTTTATCACAGAGCACCGTGTTCCCAGTCAGCTGATTGGAATGTGGAATGTTTTTTTTTTTTATTGATTTAATTTGGGATTAACCGTTAACCTCGAAGTCTACCGTCGGTCACCTCGTCAGCTTCAACTCTAGCAGGAGACGGTGCGAGTCGCAGATCATCGGCATACATTAGAGTCCCAGTTTTCCACCGAGATGGCCGCCAGCATAAGGAAGCCCCTTCCTTGCCTTTTTTTTTTTTTTTTTTTTTTTTGGGGTTCGTTTGCCTTGTTTTTCCTCTTCCTGCTGCCTCCCTGCTCCTCCTCCTCCTCCTCCTCGTCCGTCTCCGTAATACGTTTACGTTCAAGGTCGGAGCAGTCGTTTGCTTCTTTACGGTCGAGAGGAGTCGGCCTGGAATGGCGCTTTGTCCCACTTTGTTCGGATGTGTGTGTGTGTCTGTGTGGGAGCATCGGAGAGAAAAGGCTGTGTGTGTTTTATGGTGATGGTGGTGGGGGAGTTGCAGAGCTTGCTGAGATCGACGGTAGCGGGTGGGGGGAGTGACGCGGTGAGGTGATGGTCAAATTTAGTGAAGTGCATCAGGGCAAAACGCTCTTTTGAAAAATGAAGCATTGTCCACTACGGGCTATTAAACAGCCGCTGCTGCCCAGTTCAGGGGCGGGCGGAGTTTGTGTTGCGTTGAAAAGTGAGACCGCGCAGCTGAATTCTCCTTAAAGCTTCGCCACCTCCGTCCTCGTCCTGTCACCTGCTGACTGCGTTGCTTTTGGCTGATTTAGTGAACAATCCAGAATGATAACACAACGCTTTTTCCACTCTTCTTCCCTCCGTGCGCAGACATAGCTCAGGCGCTGTCCTTGTTCCGTCCCCTCTGGGTTCTCCACACATACAGTGCGAGCCAGGCGATCCTCCTCGACGTGGCTCACATGCCTCGGCTTTATCGCATTTTTTTTCAATCTTTCAAAACCCATAACTCGAGCGCCCTTCAAACCTCAGGTAGCCTTCCACACACTATCCAATGCACAACCATCTTCACAGGGTCTGGGGAGCAAAGAAATGAAAGATGGCGGACTGTTTAAGGCAGGGCGCTGAAATGCAAAAACAGAAAAAAAAAAAAAAAAACACAAAAGAAAGAAAATTGGTTGAAGGAAAAATCTGCAGGTCTCCAGGATTTGCAGATACGAAGCCCCCTCATGGGTCCACTGCAGGTGAAGCTTTATTAAAAAAAATTAAAAAAAAAGGGTCCACAACGCACTCCCACTTGATTCATGGCTTCGCTATCCGCATGAATGTGGACGCGCACCACTAAGCGGAGGCAGGGGCTGAACATTATATCAACCTAATCTCCGCCTCTGCCGCATCCCCAACTTCCTGGGCTAACCATCCAAGTTGGCCGAGAGCCGAGAGCCGCGCTGCTGCTGATGAGCAAAGTGAACATATTTATGGCTCTTTCATAGGTCCTCGCGCATGAATTATGCATGAGCTTGTCATTGCAGGCGCGGGGCTGCAAATCGATAGGTGCTCGCCGGCGGCCGTGGTATCTCCGCGGCGCAGCGCCGGCTCCCTCCCTGCGTCTCCCTGTCATTTTACACCACCGTCCTCGGATATTAATGTTTGCCGACGACACAGCGCTCACGCTCACAAAGGAGCATGTGAGCAAAACACAGGATTAGATGAACGTTTTCTCCGCGCCTCTCAGAGCACGTAAACAGGAAATCCGACTCATTGTTCGACGAGTGACAAAAGAGAACAATGTTTAGCGGAGCACTTTCTCCCACTGACACGGTGGTTCTGAAAGCGGAGAAACCGATCGAAGAGTGGAGAAAGATGAACTTAAAATATTACGTCAACTTTGCCCCTTGGGTTTTTCAATGAAACGTGAGCGGAAGGTGCGTTCTTAACCAGCAATCTTGCGCTAACTGAGTTTGCACTGATTTTATGTGACGGTAGCGACAAACGCTAGCAGCGCCGTTTCACAAACATGTACAATGTACAGAGATTCTAAACTCATCAATGTTCTAAATCCACCTACATCAAACATAAAAATGCAAAAGACAACATTAATGGCAGAAAACACACGACGGACTCAATGACTAAAACACAATGCACTGTCTGCTCGCTAGCACGTTACGAGCTACAACGTTAGCAAATGAAAACATTTTCTGGATTGCTACTGTTAGCAGATTACTACAGAGCCAGCAAATGTTACAGACGTCGAGCACATGATACAAATGTGTATTTGTAAATATAAACGTGCGTGTCAGGTCGACAGCGTTCCGTTGACGTGGTGGTCGCTGTGCTGCCAAGATCACATTTGTTTAGGATTTTGAAGGGTCCAAGTGAATGTTTCGCAAGTTGCAAGAAGCACGCTGGAGTCAAACACATTTCTCCTCATATTTCACACCCTCCCACGCCCGTAAACTCGAGTTTTTCAGTGCCGAAGAATGCAGATTTTGGAACGGGCCGAATTTCCCTCTTTGATCTTCAGTGGCTGTCATTGTGAATCCGTTACGACCACGTTGACCTTTGAGGAACTGGCGGTAATAAACAGAGACAATTGCAGTTGCCGCGACACGCCATCTGCAACGGTTTAAGCTGAGCTTTTGTTTAGAGCATGTTATACAGCACAGACAGTTCCACGGTCAACAAAAAGACCACATTTGACCCGCCAACGTTATGTCTGCATCTCGCAGAGCCGCTGTCCATCCAACGTTATTTATCACAGAGGGGCCCGGCTCTTCCCTTGAGGTGATCGGCGATTATCCCGCGGAACGTCGGCAGTGAGCTAAGGCCATAATTCAAAGGTAACCTAGATTTTTTTTTTTTTTTTTTTTCATTCTGGTGTCAGAACTCCCAATTCCTTGGAGCCGGCAGCAGCGCACGCAGCCTTGAAACTTTTGAGAAAGGTTTCATCTGCCTGCTGCACCTCTGAGCCGACACTCAATTATTCTACCGGTTTGTTTCTTCCACTGAAAAAAACAAAACAAAACTACTCGTTGATCAAGCTCCTCTTGGCGACAGAAAGTGGATAGCGTATTAATGGCCCACTAATGCCTAATATTTTACACGCAGCGTTTAAAGTCTGGGTATGTGTGCACTTCTAGAGAGGTCTGGAGATTTTTCTTCTGGCCTCTGACCCCCCCAGCTGATATTTTATGTGAGGCCACGCCCCCCATCAGCCTCCTGCCCTCGTTTTCCAAGACCAAAGCCGTCTTTATTTGTTTCAACCGCACATGCGGGCCTCGCTGACGCACCTGTTTCAGAGGTCAGAGGGGTCGTGACCCGCCAGTGAAAGGCCAGAGGAAGTTTGTCGATGTGAGGTCGGTTCCTCCAGAACACGACCAGAGGGGTTTTATTCCTTCCCTTCTCATTTTCCTGCTTTAATTGCATTCCACACAGACAGGTCTGGTGGGGTGGGGTGGGAGGTGGGGGGGGGGGGTGCCTGTTTTGCTTTGTTTTGCTCAAGGTGGCCCTTTTTATACCCCTGTTATATATTTCTGCACATGTGCACGACGCACTAACACACGCACACTTTCCTGAAACCATTTTGAGCATTTTTGCAGAGGCGAGTCGCCCTGATCCACCTGGCTTTGGCTCTCGACATCCCAAATGCCAGCATGAGAGCTGGTCATAACTCATGCACTGATGCACACACACACACACACACACACACACACACACACACAGAGTGAGAGAGAGTCACACAGTGAAGAGTACTCCAGAGACTTTCCTTGGTGAGCCATTGGCGCCATATTACATTAAAGGTCAGTTACTGTGTTTCCATTTTAGCTGCGCCTTCCACTGGCCGCCTGCTGTGAGCCAAGTAAAATTGGAGGATTGTCTGTCAGGCCGCCTGTTTGATTTCTGCAGACGGCAGGGACTGTTGGTTTAGAGGGAATAACCTCTCCCTCCGCCTCTGAATTTTTTTTGCCTATTTGTTTGCAGTACGTGTCCTTATGGACACCAAATAAAATGCTGCAATCATTTTTTCTTTCTTGTCTCTTTGCCTGCTCACCGCAAAATAATCATTTTTGTTCCATTTCATCATAACTTTTCAATCTCGCCTTCATTATTAGATTTTAGACTTTCTTTCTTTTTTTTTTTTTACTTGTCTTGACATCCTCTCCCCAGATACAGCTGCCTCCTCCCGTCCTTCACGTGTAAGGTCGACCGTCCCTAATGGAAGAGCGGCGGATTTATTAGCCCACCGCCGCTTCTTTAAGGTTACTTGACCTAGTTTAATTGCCAATTAATAACAGGCAGGACTTTGGTTTCCATGGCGATTGTCGAGCCACAAATTCTGCGGATAGATCATTGACCTGCGGTAATGTTGGTGGAGGTACAGTAATAATAGTTATGGATGGGTGGGTGGCAGAACCTCAGGAGTTTTAATGACCACGTGCGGAGCCGTGCTGGGAGTGAAGGATTCTCTCGGCTGATTAGCGGCTACCGTCACTGAGGGACATTAATGACTGGTTATCCCTCTGGGGCTGGAGCTTCTTCTGCTTGTACCTGTTGAGGAACAGTTTGTGTTTTGTATCGGCTCCTTAAGGCTTCCTAATGAACCTGAACGATCCCGGTCCTCTTGCTGCACGGGACATTAGTATGCCAACCGGCGGGCCAGCGCACGGAGCGCTTTATTCACTTAAGTTCAACTGTAACCTTGTTATGAACGAGTCGCGGCCCGTCAATACCAGCTGTGTGTGTGTGTGCGTGCGTGTGTGTGTCTGTGTGTGTGTGTCTGTGTGAGATCACATGCGCCGCAAAGTCCCGCAGGAAAGACAGCCGTTCTATTCTGCATGTTGGGATTAGTGGGCAAACAAAATCAGAAGCTCTTGTGGGGCCTTTCAATGGTTGCTCCACCCGTGTGCTACTGTGACGACGGAGGCTTGCTCCTCTAATCCACGTGACTCGTATTTCATGGAAGAGATGGTTTGAGTCCAGTCAGTCCAGCAACATTCATTCATGCAGCCACCCAAAAGGTGACCAAAGTGCTTCGCAGATTAAACTCAACGGGAGGTTTGTTCCGAGGTGTGGGCGCAGCAACGGAAAACACCGTCACGCCGTCGCTTGCAACTCGACTAATGGATTTCATGACCTCCGAGGCTTGTCTATATTAAAATCAATAATGAAGAATAGTAAACAGGTTTATCTTGAATAACAACGGGGTTTTCACCACAAGTTTTTAGTCAAAATCTTCACTACAGCTTCCCAGACGAAAGCGTGTTCATGTTAGCATTAGCAACTCAGCTAAAGCGGTGACTGAGATCAGGTTTGCATGAGAAACACATATAATAGAGAACTTGGCTATAAACATAGTACTAACTGGGCTGTTAAATCTTCAGACACTTAGATTTGACAACATGACACGCGTGGTAACATGTTTTGGAATCCTTGGCTGCTTCAAACTTCCAGAATTTCCAAAATACACACACGCACACACACACACACACACACACACACACACACACACACACACACACACACACACACACACACACACTTGTCAAATATATACACCTTAAAAGATGGTCTGCTTTAAACTTTTATACCCAGAAGGGTATTCCCTTTACAAAGTTACACAAACACTCTGCCTCATGCCTGCCCACATATTTTCACTGAGTCTCCTGGGCAGGTTGTTCATGTGCACACACACACACACACACACACACATACATGCTCACACATATTACAGCTGACTGGCCGGTCGGCCTTAGTTGCTTATGGACTCGGGGGTCTAGTTAGCAGAGGCGAGTATCAATCATTCAGCTGGAGGAGGGCAGCGCCGCCGATGGGGTCGTGCTCGGGTGAGGAACTCGGCCCATCCCCTGAATGGCTCACGCGGACCGGAGCCGCGGGGAGTTGGCCGAGGAACCCCCGACGGTGCCTGCCGACGGACAGAGATTGAATCACGTCTTCATGTGGGATGTAAAGAGGCGAGCCGAGAGGCGTCGAGTGAAAGATTTGTGTTTAAATATGCAGGCGAAGAGCAGCAGAGCTCTGCCTATTACGCGGCTTTATTAACTGCCCGGCTCTCGCTGTCCAAGGGAACCACGCTGAGCCTTGTTATTTCTGAAAAATGCCCTCAGGAAAACGGGGGGGGAAATATATTTGCCGCTGTATTGCATTGGGTTGCCAGGTTGTGCTCTTCTTCGGGCTTGGTATTGAAACTTGCAGTTGTTTGGAAGAAAAAAGGAAAATTGCATACGACGCCTCGGTCGCTGTAATCCTAACGTTTTGTGTCAACTCCCAAAATGTCAGTAAACAACGTTCCAACTTTGAGCCTGACAGTTTGTGTGCAAATTGTAGTGCCTCGTACAAAGCGAAAACACACGACACCAGGCACGCTGTCCGTGCCTTGTAATCAGCAGGGGAAAAAGAGGAACACGACTGGAAATATCAATATTTCAAGTGGCTGCAGCCACGCGGCAGCAGCTGAAGGTAAGCAAACACCGTCAACGGAGCCGTGAAACACCAGCAGGCGCAACAGCCGCCACATAAAATAGTTAAAATCTCTAATAAACAGAACCTGCGTGCGGCTGGGTGTCCGCAGGGAAGGCGGCAGTCGGGAGGAAAACAGACTCCAATAAAGCGAAGAGGTGTGCATATTAAAGGTTCCAATAAAATAAGACGCTCCACTGGTTGAAGATTCAAGTGAGAGTGTTTGTGTATCCCTTTGGGGGGAAAAAAGAGGGAGACGCTTCACAGCGGCCAGTTGTTGCGCGACGATCGTTCAGCGTTGTTGCTTCAGCGGAGAGAGAGAGAGAGAGAGAAAAAAAATATATTAATTTAATGGCTCCGGGGGATTTCACAAACCAAAGAAGGATCTCTCAATTAGTTTCTTATTTTTACTTCTATTATTATTTAATTTTGTTATGCCCCATATTTTATTGATTCGCTTTTTTTTTTTTTTTATTTCCTCTGTGAGCCATTCTCCTCTTAATTATCCCTATTTGCTTTGTATAAATTGCCGGCCGTGTATGTATGTGTGGCTTTACGACACAATAAAAACACAACACACCCGCTCGTGTAGTTGTTTTGATTTTTCAAATAGCGCATATCACGCTGGATGTGATGCATTTTTAATGCGAATCGCATTATCTTACATCGCACAAGTGCTCATGTCAAGGCAAACCTGCCAGGCTTGACAGAACTCTCTCTCTCTCACACACACACACATACATACACACATATGCAGGCGGGCAAAGGCCTGTTTCGCACAATATTCCCCCATTCACGATCTTATCTGGGAATGATGTTGCGGAATCCCTCCGGCACGGCTGCTATTTTAATTCCGAGCCTCGACCTGCTGAAAAGTGAGGATTAAGAACGTGCAGATTGAGTGTACATGTATACCACCACATGTGTCTGTGCGTGTGTGTGTGTGTGTGTGTGTGTGTGTGAGCACACCAGCTTTCATGTCTTGCGGCCCACATGTGAGCAGCGATAGGAATCTTATTGCTGTCAACGGTCCAAAGGCCGACGCTGTGGCCAGCGGAGAGAAAATCCCCCCGAGCCGGAGTTCTCTGTCTCCTTTAATCTACGCTCCTTTTTCTCACTATTGGGCTCAAAACAGCGGATGATGGATGGCAATTGTGTTACAAGGGGCACTTTCTTTTTTTTCTCCCTCCCTGCCTCGCTCTGTCATGTCTTATTTTTTTGCCAATCTTTTTAAATTTTAAGACGGAAGCTGAAAGCCAAGTCCAGCCGGTTTGAACCTCACTCATACCTCCGTGCTGCTCTGGTTGTGGAATCCAGGAGGAAATCAGGACCCACCAAAAACCAGTGGGGAACCCTTGGGGTCTTCAGCTCCTTCAAAGAAGGCCAAGGAATTTTCTGGAGCAAAAAATAGGAGTATTGAATAAAACATAGGTATTTATTTGTACTATAAATTCAATTTCATTTCATTTAATATAGTACCCTTAATACATTTTCTCTCATCTACACCAACCTACTGCCATGTTCCCATCAGCAGTGAAAGGGTTACTGTCCTGAAAACATGTTATCCGATCAGAAATGCCAGAATCTATCATTCATTGGTTTGGACCTCATGAATCCGGGAGAAGGCCAAGCTGTGTGTATCGCAGTTAGAGGGCGATGTGTAACTTTTGCCGTATTGTGTGTTTGAAATGCAATTTTTTTGTTGTTGAAGATGCGTGAATTTATTTGACTTGGTCAGTGTGTGGTGTTACACGGCGTGATTAAGAGAGCCTCCGTGTCCATGTCCGTATCTGCAGTTTTCGTGGGGTTTATGTTGTAGCAGGTTACTTGTGGCGGACATACTTGTCATCATGATTGGATGATTGCAATTAAACGCTTTCAGCTCATCTTGCTATTGCTTTTTTTTCCCCCCGTGATGACCACATCATGCTGGTGGTGATAGCTTGAGGTGAACACCCGCCACGCGGTTTGCCATCGCCAAAAGCACTGACTGCTTAGGTTAAAGTTTCTCTGAATTCATCCCTACTACTATCAGCCGGTTATTGTTGGTGTTTTCTGAAGGCTGCGTCCACGGCGATAAGGGCGTATCTGCCTGAGCCGATAGCCTCCCACACCTTCATCAGAATGGCCTCCAGACAGCGCGGGAAAGCGGAGAAGAGGACGTCTGGGGTTTCTCCCCTGATTAACCTTCATCTGGGTGGCAGAGAGGGGAAAGGCAAAATCCACATCGCCAGACCTTAACCTTCCTCTATCCCAGACCAGCCCTCCGTGCTTTCAGAGTCAGGAGTCCTTGAGGCTAAGAAACACATTTAGCTTTGGAGATTAGCTCGGGTTTGCGGCGCTCTGTGTGTGTTTGTCTGTGGTGTGCGTCTGAGGTCGTAGGTCAGCCTATCAGGTGGAGCCAGCAGTGTGGCCACTGGAGGTGGATAAGGAGCAATTGAGCGGTCAAGGAGGTGACCTCCCCTTGCCTCCGTACGGGGACGGGGCCACCCGCCGGCAGCCTTTGGCCCCGGAGGTGAGATTAGTCTGGTTTGGCTGATAAAGCAGCACGTTGTCACGATGCATCTGCAGCCACTGAGGGTTCCGCTCCTTTCAGCCACTCAGAGCAGCTGGGAGGGGAGAAATGCAGAGATCGTGAGCCTGAAACCTCCCTTAAATATTGAGATGATTCCAACTCATGTTTGCATGTTTGTCACTGTCAAAAAACAGTTTTTTATTTTTGTTTTTTTTCCCCTCAACTCACCCAAAAATCCCTTGTGATTGGTGTTGACTGCTGTCTAACCAAAGCATACTTCTCCCGTCACTGATGTCATCACTAATTTCAAGCAGCCATGTGTCATTTGGGAGTGAATGAAGAGTTATTAAACAACAAAACTCTGAGCGAGTCATTAACAGCATCGAAGCCTCAGAAAGAAAGAATAAAGTCCTGCTGGGATTCTATGATGTTGCTTTAAGAAATGCCAGACGCTCAAATCACAGTAAGATTTGCTGCAAGGTTTCTTTGGCCCACCACAAATTGGCAAGCGCAGTGTTATTTGGCTATGTTAAGTTTCTGAAATATCGTCTATTCGCTCGTCGTAACGATCTTTCCGTTCCACGCGATAGCGTTACGGGCCATCTTGTCTTGGGAAACAGCGCAAACCTGGAACGGCAGCTGGACAGTTTTGATTTCAGCTTTAGAATCCAGTCACGTAAGCCAACATCCAACAGAGGGGCTCATCAAATTTCATCAGATTACACAACCGGTTGCCTTTATTCGTGGGATGAAGAAGCCAGAGGTGCAAGGGGAGTGAGAGCCAACTTGCTCCAAGCTGCTGTGAAAACCACAGAAGAAGAAAAGGAAGACGAAACGGCTACAAGTTGTAAAAAAATCACTTCCAAGCAGAGCCGGAACGCCACGAGGGAGAACGCTTTTGCAAAAGTTAGGTGAGTTGATCCTGTCTTACAAAAGAGGATGAGAAAAGTCAGACCAGACTGACTGAACCTCGGACCACACAGGCGGCCACCGGGCTGTAAACACTGGCTGTGGATGGAGATGTAACCCTGGATGCTGCAGTTTGCCGATCTTTTATGGATTTTTCCACATTTAACGAATGACATAAAAAAAAAAATCATTAGATGTGAAATTATTGTCACATTATTTCTGACTGGCTTTGGCAAGAGGTTAGCAAAATACTGCTCGCCATGTTTGACCAACAATCGGCAGATGATATTTACCACCCAGATATGTAAAATTAAAAGTGCAAGGTCCAAAATACAAACTCCATCTCACTACTTTGTATCCGAGTTCAACAACAAAGAGGCTGATTGCACTGGTATCTCAAAGCCAGCTTATCTTAAAAAGAGCAATTGTGTACAGAAGAGAAGAAAGAGAGAGAGAGAAAGAAACAGAGAAGAGAAGGAAAATGAAAGAATGTGTGTGTGTGTGTGTGTGTGTGTGTGTGTGTGTAGCCGTTCCTGCTCGAACACATGAGAACCTTGCTTTTGTCTCGTCACTGCCTCTGTTTGACTTCCTGTCACTGTTGCTCCGACTTGCCTCTGTTCTCACACGTTTGTGTTGTTCCCTGACTCTCATTCGTCACCTGTTCATTTTCATTACTCACAGGAGGCATGACAGTTTGGGGAGGGATGCCTTGGAGCCAATAGAGGGTCTCTCTCTCTCTCTCTCTCTCTTTACCAGGAGATTTTCTTCCTATTTTTTAAGTGTGTTTGTCTGCAATAGTTTTTGCCTGTGGTGCTGCTTTAACTAAAGCTGTGTTTGACAGCCGCACACACACATCGCCTGTACTAAGAGGGTTCTAACGCAGCTAAAGTCAAAGTTTGTCACATTGCCAAAATTCTCTCCATCTTTTTAGGTGGGGAGGGAGGTGGACGGGTGGTTTTTATAGGCAGCGCTGCATTCCCCCTTGTCCATCAAAAAAAAAAAAATCTGCACAAGGAAGGAATGTCTGCAGACCGAACACACGCTGCATCAACTTCTGGACTCTTTATAGTAACATTCGAGGGGCTCGGCCCCACCGCTTTCCCTGCTCAAGACTTGTAGTTTGTGTTGACTGCTTTCCTTCCGGCTGTCCACATTGTCCTTGAAAATAACAAACACGCCAAACAATTCTGCGTAAAAAAAACAGACAGGTTGAAGGAGATTAGTTCTGAAGCACTGCGAGGCCGGATTAAAAATTATTGTGTCAACTCAAGGATGTACTTCAGTGCAACAATGAGACGACAAAGTACATCATTGTGTTAGTGGAAAGGTTGGTGCCACTGTTGTCTTGACTCCCAAGGATGGGCCAGGAGGGGTTTTATCTTCTAAAGTCTGGAAATTTAATTATGAATAAAAAAAAAACCCCACAGTGATCTAATGAAAAGAGCTGCGTTGACAATAGTGGAGTTGCTGAGGTTAAGCCAGTTTGATGGACTTCAACTGTTCAGCTGGGTTGCTTAATTGGATTGGTCAACAAAGTGTGTGCGTGTGTGTGTGTGTGTGTGTGTGTGTGTGTGTGTGTGTGTAAATGGTTGGATTTTTAGTCCCTTTGTGTTGCTAAAGGCATGGACATTGTCATGAATGGGCATCGATGCAAACAGGTGCAGTGAGCTTCTGATTGTGCTGCTGCAATGTTTATAAAATGTTTTCCTTTGGTTTAAAAGTGTGACCAGAGTAGACCGTTGAGTTGGCCATAAAACTCTTGAGTAGTTATTTCTGATTAAACGGGGGCTCAATTAGCATTAACATACGTTTGATATAAATAAAGGGTAAATTCTTGAGCAAAAATGCCCTTTGAACAAGCCAAGAGCGGTGAGCGAGGAGGAGCGGGCTGGGCTTTAATGCAGCGGCGATTAGAGCTGATGGCAAACAGGTGTGTTGATGATAAGAGGCAGGGCAGGTGTGCCGAGGGCAGGACAATGAAGGAAGCCCCGCCCAGCTGGAGGAGGGAGGAAAAAAAACTGAAACCACTTCTTGTCATTAGGTTAAATTTCAATAGTGGGAGAACTGCTCCTCTTAAAAACAATTAAAAAACAAACAAAACAAAAAACAAACAAAACAGTGTGAGTGTTGTGACAAAGCTGATGGCCAAGTCGAGCAGTTGACGCCCACATTTTTGAATCTAAATGTGTTTTCATGGGTTGGAGCCTTTCAATCTCACACACAAGTGGAAATGAAAAATGTAAATATTTCGAAGGCATGTTCCATTTCTTTAAAAAAAAAAAAAAAAAAAACTCTCACTATTCATGGAGGTATGATCACGATGTAATTATTTTTGATAACACAAGGACAAGGTTACGGACCTAGACGGTTAGAACCACATCAGCCTTAGAGGTCACCCGTCTCCGCTGGAGCGCCTTGAATCCCTATGGAAGGGTTTCGGTGGGTGTCAGTGGTGCAGACCCCTGCAGAGCCACTGGGACCGGACCTCAGCTGGACAGAAGGACACAGCTGGGCCGATACAAATCTTTACTTTTAACGCGTGAGCTATTTGAAGTCCTTGAACACTTCACATCCCTCCCAGTGTGGGTCCGCACACAGGGAGCGAAACTTTGCTCGCCATCGGCCTCCGTGCCCCCCCCCTCTGAGCAGGAGCAACCTGGGGAGGCGGTGCGGCTCCTTCCCTTTGAGCCTTGCAGATAAACATCTCCTTGTGCAAAACTTCACAGCCTGACAGTGTGTGTGTGCCTCGCGCCGCTGATTTTTCAGCAAAATCTGCCAAAAAAAAAGAAGAAAAGAAAAAAAAAACGCAATTTGGCTCAACGCTCGCCTGGGCTCCATTTCTCAAGTGTCCTTTCCTCCTCCACCTCCTCCTCCTCTTCCTCCTCCTCTTGTCAAAGACGAAAGACAATCAGCAGTTTATCGCTGCTGGAAATGAGCGCAGGAAGCAGATGTTGTGCAGATTAAAAAAACACACACACACACACACATATGCACCGTGCAATGCACGCTGCTGCCTCAAGGTCTGACTCGAGTCGGTTTCTCCACTCTACAATCATTACATCTATCGGGCACGACGTGCTGACAGGCGGTTTTTGTTCGTGATTTGTGCACTGTGTTACCAGAAAACCCCAGCGAGCTGAAACAAGGCCAAGCGGCAAATAAAAGAAGGGACGATGCACACAAAAATGTAAATTTCACCCCCGCGCTTCACATCTCATCTGGATGTGGATGGAGTCTCGGATGACAACTCCCATCCATCCAAAGAACATTACATTGCCCAGTGGAAGCCGTGAGCTTGATGTGAAATCCACAACAGGCGAGAAACATGCCGTGTGGTATCCTGCAAACAAAGACTCAGCAGTGCAATTCGTGACAAACCAGCTGCGACGCTAATGTCTCTGTTTGTCACAGGAAATAGACTGTAGTGCGATCATGTAGCCTGTTTGCAAGTGTGACAAGTTACCTTGCATGCTATGAGAACGTGCCAGTCCAGCGAGGGATACATTCTTGGTGATGGAGGCTAACAACATCACGTCAACGTCGCTGATTATACACGTTAGCAGACTTTTCTCACTGCGGTAAATGGGTGAAAACACTTCTAGGGGTGAACTGTCTCTTTAAATACGTGACAGATCCACGTCCATGGAGTTTGAACGCTTCATTCTGTTTGTGCGTTTGTCTCTTTTGTCTTGAAAAAAAAACGAGGGCGAGCGGATTGTCGTATGATTTCTACTTTATTAAGAATGCACACCGGCATCCCTTTATTTTCTTCACTTTAGGCTATTATTTTACAAACTAGATATAAAAGGACATAAATAAATGACATAAGTTACATGTACCTAGATCTCCTTGACAGAAAAAAAACAACCAACAAAAAAACAAAAGCCAAAAAAAAAAAAAGCAATGATCATGTCAAGATAAAGTACAAAAAAGATTGAGAGAATGTTAGATCTACATGACTAGATCATATGGCATCGGAAGGCATAACATGACAAACATTAACTTTTGCGTTTTCATTGTGTTTTCGTTTTTTTTCTTTTTTCTTTTTTTTTTCTTCTTTTTTTACAGATCATCCAACATTTAAGTAAAGGAAAAAAGTATTTTACAGTACATTCTGGTTCCTTCTCCATCTTTAACGAGTCTTGCATATCTCCAAACAGGTCCTCTATTATTTTTTTCCGTAGCTTTAACCCAAAAAGAATGACGCGTTGCCAAAAACCAAGGGGAAGAAAAAAAAAAGCGCATTAGAGCTGTATTAAGGACGGAGGTGTTCTTGTATTATATTGACGTGTCGCTCGACAGTTCGGAAACATTCACATAAGTATAGTTTAAAGAGATAAAGGAAGGGAACAAAATGTTGTCCATTGGGTTAAAACCTGTAGCTGTATGTTGAGCTCTGGGAGAAAAAAAAAAAAAAATCAAAAAGAAAAACAATTTTTTTTTCCCTTTTTTCCAACACTGCTTTCCTGCTTTTTCTCGTCCGTTTTCCTGCGAAGGTGTGAAACGGTTCCCCCTTAACTTGTCGCGGGTTCTGGGGTTGAGTCCAAACTCTCAACTGTGTCCCGTCGGTGTAGCAGGAGGCTCTTGGTCGTTCTCAGCGGCGCCCTCCGAGAGTCCAGCCGCAGACCACCGCAGTGTCCAAATCAGCCGCGCTCAGAGAGAAGCCGTCCGTTTGATGCAATTTCTGAGGAGAGTTCCTTTGAAAACACCCTTCTTTTTTTTTACTGCGTTTTTAATTTCGTTTTTTTGTTGTTTTTACAGTTCAATGATGCCAAAGCATCGCAAACCAAAAAAAAAAAAAAAAAGAGTCTGGAGTTTTCCTCTGTTTTCCAGACGCGTCTCTCTTGCCTCGTCTTCCTCGGAAGTCGGTGTGAAAACAGACACAATTACTGATAGTACTTCAAAGACGATGTCAGTCAAGACGTAGCTAGACGCACACACACACATGCACGCACGCACGCACGCACGCACGCACACACACACGCATACACACACACGTGATCACATCCGCACGCTTCAGTTTAAACGCTTGTTATTTTACATGCAAACAAAAAGGAATTAAAAAAAAAAAAGGTGGAACTGAAATAAAAAAAACCCCACAAAATTAATGTACTTTTTTCTTCAAAATAAAAAAAGTACATCATTCTCTGGAGCAGGATTTCTAATTTATATTACATTCTTCTTCTACGAGCACCCGGCGGCCAGTTTCTCAGGAGATGGAGCGACGTGTCCCAGATGCTCACAAGCGGATTGTCTCTTTTAGTTGTTGTTGTTGTTTTGTTGTTTTTTAAATCTCATGACGGAGGAGAAAAAACAAAACAAAAAAGAAAAGAAGCAGGAGGTGGAAGACAAAAGCGGCGAGGAAGAGGACGACGAGCTGAGCAAGGCCGGGATCCTGTTGGTGACGGACGGCAGCAGCTGGTTGGAGAGAAGAAAGGGGGGAGGGAGGGAGGAGGAGGAGGAGGAGGAGGAGGGAGGAGGCATCAGTCACGGCGGTTTTCAACATAAACAATTTCTGCCGAGCAGCATCCTGTTCCGACGCAAGGACGCTCGCTCTCGTAGCTGGAACAGTCGACTCATCTGTTCAACAAAACCCAGCGAGGAGGGGGAGGAGGGGGAGGAGGGGGAGAGGAGGTCGACCCTCCGGGGGGGGGGGAAATATGGATTTGGCGGCGGACGCTTGTTAACGTGTGCGCGCCACATGCTGCTGTGTTAGCATCCTGGGCTAAACACATGGCTGAATTATTGACGCACACATGGACGGCCTGACGGTTGAGGTTTAATTAGCCTTTGTGCGTGCGGAGGAGGATCCTGTACAAAACCTGCACCGTGACTTTTATTTTGACAACCGACATCGATCCTCTCCTGCGGCCTTTGATGTCGCGCTAGCAGAAATTCTACCAAACTTCAGATTTCAGCAGGACGCTCGCAGCGATCCCCCCCCCACCACTTTTTTTTTTACAGGGTGTGTGATTATTTCATCATCATTATAGTTTTCTCTCGCTTTCATCTAAAATTTAGAAAGGCGTTTAGCAAACTGAAAGACCGCTCCAGTTAGTGATTTAATGGGGTAATTATAAAATACATTTTTAAAAAAAGTCCTTCTGCATCTTCACGCTTTTTTTTTTTTTTTTTAAAACCACTCGTCAGAAAACAAGCAATTAAAAAAACGACCCCAAAAACTTTTTTTCAAATTCAATTAGCCTTTTGGAAAAGCTGCATTGGTTTCGGCGGCTGCGTTTGTCTCTGCCGGCCTGATACGGACTCGGTGGCTGATTAATTCTTGCCATTAACAGGCCTGGAAACACAGCGACCACACAGCAGCGGCTATTGATCCGCTCCAGCTGCCCGAGGTGCCTCGACCCGCTTGTTAATTAACACTTTATGGAGCCCAGGGGCCACTGATTGGGGTGGACGGGGTCCTGCGTGAGTCTTTAAATCACTCGCCGCCTTAAAATCATTGGTGTGGCAAAACGGTCCCGATTTAATCATTTGTACTTGGATTTGTACCTTCTGAAAGGTTGTGATCCCTGATTGTGTGATTATTTGGTAGGCTTTTTTTGCACAAGCATTTCTGTTTCCACTCTTCCACAATTGCAGAATAAGGAAAATTGCAATTTTTCAATCCAAATCATCTTGAATTTGAAGACTTTTGGAGAGGTTTTCCGACGCTCACCTTGACGGTCAACGCTCTTGTTCCTCATCTTGTTCTCGCATGGCGACGCTTCCGTCCACTTCAAATCGTCCAGCGTCCGTACTGCATCTGACCAAGTCCGTCTTGCCCAGATAAATGCTGTAAATAAATTCCTTCAGTCATTCTTTCTCAAGTTCATCCGCTCCAGAAAAAACAGCTTGTCCGTCCGACGTGGAGTGGAAGAGCGGCGGTGATTTAACAGTATGACGGGGTCCTGGAGGGCTCTCAGTTAAAATGGAAGAATCCAAATCCTGTGTGCGTGTGTTTAAGTGTGTGTGCGTCTCTGTGTGTTGTTTCTATTTTCCCTCTTTTCTAGGGTGCAAGGGGGCATTTTTGGGAAGACAGGGGAGCGGGAAGACTCCTCTGGAAGATCAAGGAGATTCTCTGCAACATCCTGAGGGCAACGTAACACAGCGTTCGTCGAGGAGAAAGGCCAGAATGCAGCAAAAAAAAAAAAAAAAAAAAGGCCAAAAAAAGCTCCTGGAAAATAAGCCCTCCCTGCACAGCCGTCTCTCCCCGAACGATGAGATCCGACCCACCGACCTCTCCGAGATGCGCTGTTTACGCCAGACGCTCAGGATCCTCCATTTTGTCTGGGAGACATCAAACAGATCCGGGCCGAGAGAGAACAATGGTGGCCGCGGCCACAGAAACAGTTCAGTTACAACAAACAACAGTCACGGGGGGGAAAAAAATCAAAAAAAAAAAAAAATCTGCTCCGAGGATTACTCCAGAAAGAAAGCTCCAGAAACAACACTCCACCCGCCCGAGGAGAGGAGGAAAAAAAAAAAGAAATGAAAAAGGTACGGCTCCCTCCTCCCTTGCTTTTTTTTTTTTTCCTTCCAGACCATTAAAGGCACTCCATGTCGGCCTCTCAGAAGCACTTTTCCAGCCGTCCCCTCTACTTATCCGTAAATGCTGCAGACACAAGCGTCCGAATCTCCAGAACGACAAAAAAGGGCAAGGTAAAGGTCTGATTTTCGTCTTAAAAAGTGCCATTTTCACCACTTTTTCTTCTTCTTCATCAACATCTTCTTTTCTTTTACATCCAATTTAAAGTGCATGGATGAGGTAAACTATTCATAGTTTGTTTGTCTCTCTCGCTCTCTCTTTTCAATATTTTCTCTTTTTGTTTTTTAGGTATTTATTTATTTTACTGATAAGAAATGAAGTCGTTTTGCTTCCTCTTGTTTTTTTTTTGTGGTTGTTGTTGTTGTAGTTGTTGTAATGTTTTTTTTTTTTCCTTTGTGGAAGGCTCTCAGACGGGAACCATTCTTCCTTGGATCTGTTGCATCTGGGACAGCATTCCCTGGACGCTGGTCAAGATCTTGCTCTGGTGCGCTGCCGAGGAGATGCCTATGCGAGCCATGTCCCTGGAAAAAGAGAAGGAAGGGCCGCTCAGGACAACAATAATAAACACGTAGGCCCCCCCCCGAACCACATGAGGAATTTTACAGCCTCCCACTGGAAACTTGTTCTGACAGCTTAACTGCTGCACAAAAGGTTTTCTTCCTCTCGCCACACTGAAAACTCAATTTTTTTTCAAAAAGAGAAAAATCTTTTAAACACCAGATGTGCGATGAACAAATTACAGAAAAACGCACCGACGTTTGGAGGCCAGATGTAAACGCCGACAGTTTTTTGCACCTGAACTTAACGTGAATTTGCGGCAGAAACGAGTGAGCAAACATTTAAACGACAGTTTTGGATCCACCTGAGCCTCCAGAGTGGGTGGAAAGTGAGAGAGTTTGACTTTGTGAGAAAGTCACCGGGGGCTGCAGCTGTTTGAGGATGCCGGTGGGCCAGTCGCAAGCTCTCTGACTGATGCCAGCGAGCAGAGCGACGGCACTTTGCAGCCCGTAGGATCGGTGTTTTTCATCACTTGCATCGCTCGCATTTGTCAAACAACACTCGGTGCCGGGAGACGCCGATAATGAGCCTCCCAGCCACTGATGGTATTGATGTTTGGGGCGGAAGACGGGCATGACGCCCGCCCGGCAATCATTGGGATCGGATTTTGTTTTTGTTGCTTTTTGTTGTTGTTGGCAGTGCAAAAGTTCTAAAGAAAAAAAAAAAAACTGCCTCATTCTGAAATATTGAAACCAGCTAGTACCAGCGAGCACAAGACCTCTCCTCTGCGGTTGGACACTCACTCTTTGGTCATGTGGACCACGGCCTCCGGAGTGGTGTAACCTGCGGCCGTGAAGTTGTCGCCGTATCTCTCCATGCCGATGGCCTGCAGCCAGTCGTCCACCGTGCCCACGGCCGAGGACGCCTCGGGGCTGCCGGGCTCCAGCAGGGTGGTGTTGGGCCTGGTGGGGTTGGAGGAGACGCGGTTACTAATCAAAGTCGGAACCACGAGATATCGCCACCGCCCCCCCCCCCCCACCACCACCACCACCACCGTCCTCCCTCTAACCCCTAACAGCCGCGACACTGAAATTTACATCCTGTTAAAGTGCTTCTCAATTGAAATGTAACCCCTCCCCCGCCCCGCCCCCCCCACCACCACCAGACTGGAACTCTGCTGTGTTCCAGGGTCACAGGGCCGTGACAGATAGAGCTCGGCCGATGACAGAGAGCCGGCCACAAACTGTAAAACATCCGCGGCTATAATACATCTCAGGAGGGTTTTTCTCCTCCATTTTTTTTCTTCCTTCTTGATGGACTCAGCAGGTCCGCCGGCTTTGCTGAGGTTCTGTTGGTCCGAACAGGCACCAGTCCATCAGCTTTCCACCCAGCGTGACCGTCACAGTTAGCGAGCCTTTATTTTACAGAGGAATAAAAATAATATAGCCGAGCAACATTTGGCTGAGTTTGGCAGCGCGGTCAACTTCATCTTCGCTTTCCTTATAAAAAAAAAAAAAAAAAAAAAACCCATCCGCATCTGCACTTCCCGTTTTCCCCTTTCCCTTTTTTGTGTTTTCGGCCATGCAGTAGCACTTGAGCGTGAATCGCTCACGTGGGGCCGATGAGTCGGGAGTCAGTGGCTCTCTGAGTCATTTGTAAAGAAAAAAAAGAAAAAAACTGAAAAGGCCATCTCTCCTCAGGAGCTACGCTAATCATGCATCAGAATCCCATTTGTCTCTGTCACTTACACACACACCTACATACACCTACACACACACACACACACACACACACACACACACACACACACTATTTCTCCCTCCCTGTTGTATAGCAGTAAAAGTGGCATTTATAGGATTCGGCTCTACTAATTACTCCACAAGGACGAGCGTCTCAGAGCATGTGTGCGTGTGTGTGTGTGTGTGTGTGTGTGTGTGTGTGTGTGTGCTGTCACAGCCTAGTTAAACTCAAACAGACTCCCACCGGCCGGCTATCCAGTCTGTAAACAGGCGCAGGTCATCCTCAACACGTTCAGTCGCTGCAAACTAACAACATTTGGTTCTTTTTGGGCTTTTTCTGAACTCATCTTCCCCTCCTCCTCCTCCTCCTCCTCCTCCACCACCTCCTTCATCTCCTCCTCCTCCTCTTCCTCTTCTCCCCCCCCCACCCCCCCGGCCACATTCCTGTGCATACGGGGCCACTAAAGCTGGTTTGCGAAGAAATCCATTAGGAACGGCGATGGTGCTGAAAAGAGCCACGCGTTGCTGCCGGCTGGTATTTATGAGGAGTGTAAACACCAGGAGGAGGAGGAGGGCAGGAGTGAGAGTGGTATCAGTGAGTGTGTGTTTGGTGGTGTTGGGGTAGAGTAATGTACATGCACTAAATAGGCTGCATATGTTAGTTCATTGCCTTCGCATTAACATATTTATGAGGAGCAGCAGTGGTAAAATTTGATGGGACGATCGGCGAAGTCCCATCACTTGGGCAGAAGTCGGAATTTCAGGCAGGAACGTCGGCCGAAACCCCTCTGCTTCCATTTATCTGCTTTCCTTCATCTAACTTCCTGGTACCTCCAGGCGTGGCCCCAGCCAATCATCTGCCTCCATCTAACCCCTGACCTTCAGCATCTTCCTCACTCACACTAAACCCTCCTTCCTGTCCACCACTGCCATAAACCTCCCACCCCGGCCGGTTCCCTCCTCCCTTGCTATTTTTTCCCCCTTCCAGACCATTAAAGGCGCTCCACGCTGGCCTCTCAGAAGCACTTTTCCAGCCCGGTCCTTCCACTCATCCGTAAATGCTGCACGGATCCTCTCACCTCACGCTGGCCTCCCCTCCGGTCCTCTTCAGGGTGTTGGGGTTGCGGATGAGCTTGTCCAGCATGTTGACGATCTGTCCGAACTTGGGCCGGTCGGCCCGCTCCCTCTGCCAGCAGTCCAGCATCAGCTGGTGCAGCGCCACCGGGCAGTCCATGGGCGGAGGCAGCCGGTAGCCCTCGTCGATGGCCTTAATTACCTGCGCGGAGGATTGGCGAGAGGATGAGTTACTCCGCCGCTCTCCTCAACTCATATTTAACCTGCAGGCAATCCGACGACAGCCGCCTCATTTTTTTTCCTCCCCCCCCGCCCATTAACTTTAATGTGTTATCTGCCTTTTAATACCCGACTGAAGGCACCTACACAACACGCTCGGCTGTGCCGCAGATTGAATCCGACGCAGTCACTTGGGGAAAGTACAAATGAATTTAATGTGAAATGAGAAAAGGGAATGGAGTGGTGGTGTTTTATCATCTCTGCGGGTAATGCAATTATGTAACCGAGTTAAAAATGACAAATCATCTTTTGAAAGAAAAGCCCGACAGCCCACACGCGCGACGGGGGAGTTGGTTATTGTTCGAGCTCTCGCATTCCACAACGTTCGACGCTAATAGCCGTCATTGTAAATTTAATTTCCTCTCTCGGACACTTACGTCTTGGTTACTCATGTCCCAGTACGGCCGCTCGCCGTACGACATCACCTCCCACATGACGATGCCGTAGCTCCACACGTCGCTGGCCGAGGTAAACTTCCTGTAGGCGATGGCCTCCGGGGCCGTCCAGCGGATCGGGATCTTACCGCCCTGCGAGTGAGGGATGGGCCGGTTAATGAGAGCGGACAAGCAAGGTGAAGCGTGCGCAGACTGCCAAGCAAGACGGCAAACACACACACACACACACACACACACACGCTCGGACTCACCCGGGTGGTGTACGCAGCCTCGGGGTCGTCCTCCAGCACCCTGGACATGCCAAAGTCGGACACTTTGCACACCAGGTTGCTGTTGACCAGGATGTTGCGGGCCGCCAGGTCGCGGTGCACGTAGCTCATGTCCGACAGATACTTCATGCCCGACGCGATGCCGCGCAGGATGCCCACCAGCTGGATCACCGTGAAGCGGCCGTCGTTCTTCTGCGGGGAAGGGAGAGAGAAAAAAAAAAAAAAGAGGCTCCATCACTATTAAATTGTCACCAATGCTTAACTTGGCTTGTAATCATTTCAAACATAAATGAAGTATTTAAAGTGACATTTTTATTGCCATGAAATTATTCTTTCACTGCCTCGCGACGAGTGCCTTTTAACCGCCTGTCAAAGTATCAAACTTTCCCTTTGGATTTCTCTCTCTCCGGTCATCACCAGTGTCTCTCACACAATCTTGCTACACGTCAGCCGTCGGCTGAAAACACGGAGGTGAGGAGCCTGCGACACAACAACACCTCGTCGTCGGCGAAAAACGTAATTCGATGGAGGGGAGGGAGGAGATTAGGGAGGGGCGTCAGCGAGCTTGTAATTTGGAGGGGGGGGGGGGGTGACTTTACAGATAAGATGGGATCAGCTGCGACGCGAGCACGTACGTGCACATGCCTGCGAAGAAAACAGAAAAGCATGACTGACCCTGAGGAATGCATCCAGCGATCCGTTTTCCATGTACTCTGTGATAATCATCACCCGGCTTACCTAGAGAGAGAGAGGGGGGGGGGGGGGAGAGAGAGAGAGCGAGGGGGGGGGGAGAGAGAGGGCGAGAGAGAGAGAGAGAGGGCGACAGAGAGAGAGACAGAGAGAGAGAGAGAGAGAGAGAGAGAGAGAGAGACAGAGGGAGAGACAGAGGCAAATGATTATGGCGGTAAACGATGCACATCACAGCTCCGACACAGCGGGGTGCGTGTGTGTGTGTGTGTGTGTGCGTGTGTGTGTGCGTGGTGTGTGTGTGTGTGTGTGTGTGTGTGTGTGTGTGTGTGTGTGCGTGTGTGTGCAGGACCATCCATCTCTGTCCTGTAGTGATTTAATTAGCTCAGAGTTAAGGTTGCCCTGACACCCCCCCCCTCCCCCCGCTGCACATGCAGGCATCTTGGCTGAAAGAAAACAGGACTTCGCACTCTCTCTCGCTCTCTCTCTCTCTCTCTCTCTCACACACACACTCACACGCACTCACACACACACTCACACGCACGCACGCACACACACACACACACACACACACACACACACACACCATCTTGTGTTTATGCAAATACGAGCCGACGTCGGACACAATGTCCGGAGCCTCGTCACAGTCGGCCGCCCGCCGTCCCTCCCGACTCCCCATTTGTGTCGCTCACTGTCCCTCATCCTCTCTCTCTCTCTCTCCCTCCCTCTCTCTCTCCTCCGCCAAACTTCTTTCCACGCACATCTGTCACTCTCCTCCTCCCTCGCTCCTCTTCCCAGCGCCTCCTCTCTCCTCCCCACTTGGTCCTCTCTGGCCTTATCACCTCCTCCCTTTGTCCCCCCCCCCCCCTCTCCCTCTCCCGTCCTCCTCCTCCGTCTCTCTTGGGGCAGCGTCTGTTTTTATCTGAGCCGAGGCAGGCAGCAGCGAGGCTGGTGGCTCTGTCTGTCTGTCTGTCTGTCTGTCTGTCTGTATGACCACCCGCCCGTCTTTTCCTCAGCAGACAGCTATCGAACCAAGTTGGGGGGGGGGAAATGGCAGAATGCTTTGTTTTTGTGCACCGCGATGGTGCACGGAGCCGCTGCCTAACCATCCTTGACAGCACAACACGTGCCCACCGCCGACTCCTCCGGCGATCGTCTCTGGGATTCCAAAAGAAAAAAAAAAGAAGAAAAAGCTGATTTGAGCCTGGAGGTTTCATCTGGTCCACTTGAACTCAACCGGCCCAGGAGTTGGCAGCCAAGTGGCGGCAGCTCCAAGAGGGCCGTCAGTCACCGCCGGCTGATTGGCACTGTGTTAATTTAGGGGTTCCGCTGATGGTCCAAAAATGAAATGAAGAGGAAGTGGAGTTGAAGTTGAGGGACAGTTTGGATTTGGGGGGAGTCGGCTGGGGGGGTGGAGGGGGCTGGGGGGGGCTTCTCTTTGTCTTCTTTGTGGTGCCCCTCTGCCCAGGGGAGCTTGCGCGTGATTGACAGCCCCCACCCCCCCCCACCCCAATCAGGCCATGAGGAGCGTCTGACCTGCGACCTTAAACTCTCGCCTCTCTGGCTCCGCCCTCTTCCTCCCTTTTCCATTTGCATGCTAATTCCTTGTTTACCCGCGCGCGGCCCGCCGTCGTTGGCAATGAACTCTGGGCGAAGGGCCCCAACCGCGAGGGGGCGATTATCACCTGCCAACAAAACCAGGGGGCCACGGGGGCGAGGGGCGGGGGGGCGGTGTGCAACAAGAGAGGGGACGGTATTAGACAGACGCTGAACGCGGCGCCCTCCAGAGGCCCCCGCTGAAGCCGAAACAAAGATCCGGCTTTCTCTGAAAGAAGATCTTTGGAAAATTTGGGAGCTCTTGACTCAAACGGAGGCCAGATTCTAATCGCAACCTGGTTGGACGGACACGACGGGGCCTCCTGATTGGAAGCCTGCGGACTTCAGGGATCCGATTCTTGCACGTTTATGTAGTTGGCTGCCTATTTGGCATCCTTCCATAATTGATGAGGCTTAATAAGCTCTGTCGGACGTGCCAGCAAAGCTCAGCCCAGACGGAGAATTCCTTTTAACTCCATTGTAATGAAGGGGAGCGCAA
The DNA here is from genome assembly GCF_046127955.1 of Nelusetta ayraudi. NCBI lineage: Eukaryota > Metazoa > Chordata > Actinopteri > Tetraodontiformes > Monacanthidae > Nelusetta > Nelusetta ayraudi. The sequence goes on along the minus strand of NW_027466098.1, from coordinate 18,289,356 downwards.
CTCGAGGCGGAAAAAAAAAATAAAAAAATGGATTTTTAATAGATTCCGCTCACACACTCGAGTGTTAAGGACTAATTTGCGCAAACCTTGTGTCAAGCTCTCAGAAAGTACGAGTGGGTGGACGTGCAGTGGGAGTTATTGGAATGATCTTCTCGCTTTGGCTGGCCATCCTTTCATGTCGGCTCCTGTCGCTGCTGCTTAGCTCGTCTGCCTACATGCACCCGTCTCTCTCTCTCTCTCCCTCTCTCCCTCTCTCTCTCTCTCTCACTCGCTCACTCGGCCGTCTCACACCGACTCTTTCTTTTTTCTGCCTCCGGTTCAGTGGTTTTAACACCCCCGGCTTTCTTCCTCTGCCGATCCCGCCGTTGTTCTCTGTCTCTGGTCTAATCCATCAGATCCTAACTGCCCCCCCACCCCACCCCAGCACACCACCACCACCGCCTCCGCCGCCGCCTCCGCCCCGTCTCTATTAGCACCTCCCCTGTCTGCCTCTCGTCTCTCAGATTTCCCCTCCTGCCTCCTGTCCATTTGTCCACTTTTTCTCAGCCTCTGCAGGTCAGTGAAGGTCATTTCCCCCAGAGCGAGGCCTGATGGAGGCGTCCGGACAATTTCGGGCTGGAGCTGCAACCAATGACTAAGTAACTCCTACGTCTATAGGAGATAGGCGGCGTTATTCAAGGATTCAAGGATTATCAACGTTAGCAAGCGCGCAAGGCCGTCGACTTGCTGCACATTTAGCCACTTCATCAGTCCACGTCGAGAAGCATCAGCTTCGGCCGCAACGCACACACACACACACACACACACACACACACACACACATGCGACTAAAGGTACAAGGTCGTCGATGCCACACACACTCAACACCCACAGCACCGGGATAAGGTGTAAAAAGGAAAAAAAAAAAAAAAGTATAGGAGCAAAAAAAAAAAAAGAGAGAGGAGAGAGCGCCAAGGGCAGGGGGAGGGAGATGTGGCCGTTGTTTTGCAGCAGATAGAGGAGGGATAGGGTATCACTCCCTAACCCCAAACACATTTACGGCTGACACCATGATTAATGAGCCTGGTGCCGCGCTACAGGCCATGTTCCTGGACCCATTAGACACCCCACCACCACCGCCACCACCTCCGCTAATGCTGAAACCCGTCCATCTGGACAGAGTCCACCTGGGGTGGGTAGTGGGGGGTGGGGTGGCACACCGGATAGCGTGTTGCGCTAACCCACACACACACAAGATTTCAATAAATGTGTAACAATGCACCGTGTGGTTATTTCGGGGCTTAATGCAACGGAAGCGGTTACACATCTTAAGTCCACTATCTTGAAACCGCAGCTTTGAATCCAAAGGCACCTTTTAAACAGGAGGCAGAGCCGGTGCTGATCCGCAGCTTCTTTCTTTAGGAGACAGAAGGGGACTGTAGAAATAACACCTCTTTCTGTGTTATTATAATATAATAGCCAACCTGTGTGTTAATGAAATGGTGTGTGTGTGTGTGTGTGTGTGTGTGTGTGTGTGTGTGTGGGTCAGGTGAGAATTATCACAATTTCTTGCAGGAAAGTCTCAAGGTGTTTCAAGTACGGGAAAAAACAAGCCAATCAGCAAAGTGAGAGGGGGAAAAAAGAGGTCAGCATGCTTTCACACCGTCTCTGTTCTAAAACAGATGATTAGTTCCCAATCAGACTGCATATTTCCCCTCGGGTCGTTCTGCATTATTCTATATGCACTCTATTATGTAAACCTCATCAAAGCACCCACGCAGATTGCACGCAGAAGCTTTTCCTCCTCCTCCTCCCCAACAACAACAGCAAAACAGCCAATACCTCATCGACAGTTGGACGGATGGAGCCGTTTCCCAGATGTTGGACGGCGCTCAGGAAAGTTTGTGAAAATCATGACGGTCTCAGTTGCGCGATGCTGCGTCCAGGCAGCGGTACGTCAAGTTACAAGACCCCTATTGTCCGCGCTGACGAGCAGTGTTTGGGCGTCTGTTGCCAGGCAGAACATATGAAGGCTATTTGTTTCGGATGCTGGGGATTAGTTGGGTTTCTCGCTGCAAACGTGGAAAAAAAAAGAAGGAGCTGAAAGCGCCTCTTTAAGTGGCGCCGGCGCGGTGGTGTTGTTGAACATCAGATTGCAATTGTTGCCTTCATGTGTAGGAAACTGCCTTTTTGTCTCCATGTGTGTAACGGAGACCCACCCCACACACACACAAACACACACACACACACACACACGCACGCACGAGCGCACGCCTCACGCCTCCGCCACCACCGTTGACGGATCACGTCTTTAACGTACATTTGGTGACAACGCCCTCCAGGTGAATGATGTTGGGGTGGTCGAACTGGCCCATGATGCTGGCCTCGGACAGGAAGTCTCTCCTCTGCTTGTCGGTGTAGCCGGCCTTCAGCGTCTTGATGGCCACGCAGATCTCCCTCTTGCCCGGCATCTTCAGCCGGCCGCTGCACACCTCGCCAAACTCCCCTGGAAAACAACAAAAACGAGGCGGCGGTGGCGTGAAAGCACGTTGGGACTCTGAACGGGCATCTCGTAGCTGGGAATAACTGAGCTGGGGCGAGTAAAAAGGAGGTGGGGAGAGGGTGTGGGGGAGGGGGAGGGGGAGGGGTCCACTTTAGACATTGATCAGGGTCCTTAATCCCTCGCCGCCCCCCTCCCCGCGGCTGGCGGAGCAGAAAGAAAGGGGAAATGGATATTGATTCTTGCTCTTTATTATTTTGTCATTGGATGACTTTTCTCCAGGCCCAGGAATAGCACGGACAACATATTTAGCCCCTATGATTTTATTTATTTATTTATTTATTTATTTTGTACCGTCCAAATTGTCCTGAGGTATTTTTTTTTTTCTTTCTTTTTTTTGCAAGTGTGCTTACATGACCTGAGCAACAGTAGAAGAAGACAGCGGAGTCGCAAGAATTTGTCAAACAAGAAAACAAAACACCACCATGTTACCATGGCGTTTCTTCTAATAAAGCTGAGTGAAAAAAACCACAATACGCAGCAGCGACTCGAGCGTCTCACCAATGCCGATCACTTTTTCAATTTTGATGCAGGAGGCGTCAATCTCCTTGGCGAACTCGCGGACGGCTTGGTTGGGGTCCTCGTAGGTGAACGGGTCCACGTAGATCCTCACCCCTGAGTTTGTAAAGGGAGGAGGGAAGCAAACAACCAACAACAAAAAAAAAAAAAACAGGTAAGAGTGAGTAAAAAAGAGAAAGTTAATTCATGGCAGCTTCGACGCTCCATCTGTTCTTTATTTTCATCATGCTGCAGGCAACGTTGCTTCGCTCTGTGAGGCCTCTCCTCCTCCCCTCCTCCTCCTCCCCTCCTTCTCTTCCTTTCTTTGCTTTTCATGTCAACATGTGCGACTGCGACCAAGATGGAGCTCATTAACTTGAAATTTCTGCGGGATGCGAAACAACAACGCTGATGACTTGATAACGAGGTGTTTGGAACACGTCGGGACGCGAGTACATTAACTGCAGAATTGTGTTTTTTGGGGTTTCCTTGGTTTTTCCTTCATGTCCTTCATTTGTGGTTTGCTGTGCACACCGACGAACCCAGCGCCGGCGCTAATGTTTTTTTTCATTGACAGGGCAGCGCCGGTGGACCAGTGGCGGCTGTAAGTTACCTTGGTGCAAGTGTTTCTCCTCATCCGAGTCCTGCTTGGCCTTGCTGTACTTACTCCTTCTGGGGGCAAAACAAGAAAAAGAGAGAAAAAAAAAAAACAAGGTTTACAGTCATTCGCAGCAGAGCATGTAGCACCACAAGGTACAAATATCAGTGAGAGAAAACTTAACATTGAAGGTCACATGTTGCACCGACACTCAGGTATGTATTTTTTTTTTTCAGACTTCAGTGAAGCAGTTAACAATCAAAAACCACACCATGGATTTCCAGAAAAAAAAAAAATCATATTTAGTTACAAACATTGTTGAAGTAAACTTTCCATAATGTGGGACCTAAAGAATCTGTGTCTTACGTCTAGCGTTACTTACTGAGAAGTTAATTGTTTCTTTTTTCTTTTCTAAAACTACTTTGACCTTGAATTACATGTTTTGGGGAAAGCGTAAGAGGAAAATGACAGTGTCCTTCACTCTCGCTACAGCATTTTGTCATCGCCACATTGCGTCTGTCAGCCGGGAGTAACCGTCAGCACTTAAACTTCCTGAAGGACGGCGGACACGCGGCAGCTAATCAATTCCCGGGGAGGAGATGCACTTAAAAAATCCAGCCAAAATCCCCTCCGGCGGCACTGACACCTGCGCTGATATTGACGCCGCCGCCGACCTCGCAGTGGCGGAAAAAAGCCCACCAGATGTGCGAGACATTGTCCTCCTTGGCGGCTGTGCAATGATTGTTAACGGCTGCGTGATTACCGTCCCTCCCCGCAATCACAATGACACTGGCCGTCGCATGCATATGAAAAAGGGGCGAGACAACCACCTGCCTGGCCGAGGAGAGAGGCGGCGGCGCTGAAAAGGGAAGCACGCACACACAGGCAGCAGCCCACCCGTCGCTCCTCCATCACCCGCAGTACACACATGCAAATCAGGATGCGGCGAATAAAGAAGCCGATCCACTCGGGAAGGAATCAATAAACACGGTCAAATATGCAAGAGGGCCGGAAAGCACACAAACCGTTAGCATCCCCGCTGCCTGTGCCCCCCCGTCCCCCCCCCACCCCCGACACTGAGACAATACCTATTTTTCACATGAGAGGTAAAGCACCCCCTGCTACACACACACACACACACACACACAGGGCAGAATGGGTAACACCATGAGGTGAGGCAGCCCCATCTGCATGTAATCCCATCTGTGTGTGTGTGTGTGTGTGTGTGTGTGTGTGTGTGTGTGTGTGTCTTAACACCCTGAGATTGGATCAGTGAAAATCCACCTGATGCCTTTCTGAATGTGTGTGTGTGTGTGTGTGTGTGTGTGAGTGTGTGTGTGTGTGTCCACCCGCCTGCCACTGCCACAGTTCACCTGGCCGTCCCTCCTCTCTCACCCCCCCCCCCTCGTTCAGTCTCCTGATCGGGCGGTCGACCGGATTACAGGGGACGCGCATGGAGCGAGGGGGGAGGAGGTGAAGGGGGTTTGTGTGTGTGTGTGTGTGTGTGTGTGTGTGTGTGTGCTGATTGCATCTCTTCAGCTGTCAATCACGTCTCCGGTGTGGCGAGTCATCACTCAGCCGGTTGCAGTAGCTGTCTGGTTCAGCGTGTGTGTAGGTGTGTGTGTGTGTGTGTGTGTGTGTGTGTGCGTTTCCAAGCGTCGTCCTGAAAGCTACCTCCCTCTCTCTCTCTCTCTCTCCCTCTCTCTCTCTCTCTCTCTCTCCCTCTCTCTCTCTCCCTCTCTCTCTCTCTCTCTCTCTCTCTCCCTCTCTCTCTCAAGACGCCACTGCTTGAGCAAGACATCCCCTACCTGGGAGGGAGGAGAGGGGGGAGAGGGGGGAGACGGGAGAGTGGTCGGGTGTGTGGAGCTCACCTGCGGCTGATGACAAACGCGCTGATGAGGATGAGGAGGAGGACCACGCTGCCGACCACCGACACCAGCAGCACGGTGGAGTTGGCGCCGTCGCCGATGATGGGCGCCGGGACTGCGGACGGGAGGCGGAGGAGGATGGGAGGAGACAAAGACATGAAATCAGCGTCGCTGCGTCTGCTGGGAGCTGCTGCGCGGCCAGTGTGTGTGTGTGTGTGCGTGCGCGTGTGTGTGTGTGTATTTGCTCTGCGTTTGCCACCCAGCTCCACTTCCTCGAAGCACACACAGACAATGGCGGCTCATTAGGTTTCGTGCTTGACCGGGTCATTATCATGCGCTCGCGTCTCGATCTGCATCACAACCAAAGGGACCAGCTGGGCGCAGAAAGGCTTCTCTGTCATCATCTCCAATAAACACTCGTTTTGTTTCTACCTCACCTTCACTCTGAATACGTAAGGACGATCAGAGTATACTGCAGCGCTTTAACGAAACAAATGCTGCGTGCGGACATTCGGCGCATAAATAAGATTACGTAAGATTTCTAGCTGGAAGAAGCGGCGCCTGCGTTTGAAGTGTTGGGTAGTGACTCATTCCTTTTTTTTTTTCCCAAAAAAAAAACCCCCACGCAGGTCAAAAGCCAGCTGGCACTTCCACAAAGACTTATTTCATCCATCGGCGGTCGAAGCTGCCAGTCAGGTACCGAAGCACAATATCTATCATCTTTTATTGACGCCACTCGTGATGATCGAAGAGAGACCATCGCCAGGTTTCTCGTCGTCGGTCCGAGCAAAGCTGGCTTTGAAGAAGAGAGAAAAAAAAGGGGGATAAACCATCCAGGTGGAAGACAAACAAACTCACCGGAGTTGGTCATGAACTCGAAGGGTCCGCTGAAATCGCCGTAGCCGGCCGCCGTGCGGGCGCGCACGTGAAAGACGTAGGAGGTGAGCGGCGTGAGGCCTTTGATGTCGGTGTTTCTGGAGGACGTCTTGATGATCCTGTAGCTTCTCTCGTTTTGGTCCTACGGAGGGACGACAGGCGGGCGGCGACTTAGCGAAACCCCCTCGCAAAAAACTCCTCCGTCCGGCCTTGAGGAAGCCGCCTCACCTTCTCGTAGTACTTGACCTCGTACTCCAGGATGACCCCGTTGGCCCTCTCGGGCGGCTGCCAGGCCAGAGAGATGGTGTGTCTGGTGATGTCCTTGGCCTGGATGGACGTCACCGGCGAGGGAGCTGGAGACGCAGTGAAGAGGAGAAAAACCGGTTAAGTCCACCGGGGGTTTGTTTTTTTTTTTGGAGTCTCGGGGCTTTGACTGATTTCAACAGCTGGGGGAAAGTCCAGCAGCTTGAGCCAGAGCACGTAAAATAAAAAATGAAATAACAATAAAAGAAATCCACTCAGCTCGAACTATAGCTTTCCAGTCAACGGGTGGCGCAGCTACAGAGCCAGACCATAAAATCGCCCAAAGCCAAAGTGCAACAGTACGTCTGCACTAATGGCCGGCATCAATAAAACAAATCCAATTTCCCCTCAGCTGACGTTTGCATCTCACTCACTTTTCTTACACTGCTGGCAAAAATAATTCTTAACTTCTTCTTCTACTTCGGGTCACCCTGGGAAAGAAAAGACAAAGCCTGCCATGGAAATGAGCAGCAGCCTCCAGGATTTTTTTTTTTTTTTTTTTTTGTATTTTTTCTTTCTTCAAGTGAGCAAATCAATTGGTTTTCATTAAAGCCACAGAGAACGATCTTATCTGCGGCTCCTGCCGCCGCCGATAATGAGGCCATATTTCAAGCCGCCTCGCTATCTGCATTCAAACGCCTCTAACATGTGAAGGTTAAAGTACAGATAATGGCTTACACACTCATCCCCTCCCTCACCTCCCTCCTCCTTACCTTCCCTTCCCTCCCACCCACCCACCCTCCCTCCCTCCAGCGTTGTGGCTGCTGCACAAATCAAACCTCTATCTTCGGGGGCCTATGACAACCTCTCAAATTGGGTCATACACACTCCAAGACAGAAAAAAAAAGAAGCGGTGGTGGTGGTAGTGGGGGCAACGGTGGGAGGGGGGGATGGGGGGTGCTCATCCTCTGGCGGGGAGCCGTTCACGTGAGCAGAGCAGGACTACAACTTCTGTGGCGGATTAAGTTTGAGCAGACACACAGCGGGACTGAAGCTGAAGATATCGCATGACGGGTTTTCCTGAGCGGGACGAGACGTCCTCCCCAACCGACCTCGGCACAGAACAAAGCACCACTCGGACCGACCGCGCACAGGTACCGGTCCCTGGCGTCTGCAACAGGGTCCGATTCTTTGACCTCTGCCCCCCCCGGGCGATACAGTTACCCTCCGGGTTCGAGGCCATCTGCCTTTTAAAAAATTACAGTGGGGATGATTAATGAGCCCGGAGCAGCCCGGCGATTATGATTAGATTATCTATGACATTATATACATTCCCATCACTTTGAGCCGGGGCTCCGGGGAGACTAGCCTTTGAGCTAACGCTAACACAAAAAAACACACACGCGCACACACACACACACACCCATCACAGCTTTTAGGCAGGGGATTGACTTCAAACGTGGGCTGGAACTGAAGACGCCGGCCTCGGGTTGGGTTTCTGCGAGAGGAGGAGGCGGAGTCGGGACTGGAGATGGTGGTGGGAGGGTTCTGGAGGGGGGTGGGGGTGGGGGGGTTGGCTGAGATGGAGATGGATACGCCGAGGGATGGGATCGCAGACATCTCTTGGTAAACAGATTAACCCCAGGTTGTGTAATCCTGTTGGCCTAATGTGTTGCGTCTCCCTTAAACAATTAGATGACGGCCATTTGGATCCCTCAGATCAATCTTCCACCGCCAGCGCCGGCCAATTTGAGGGCCCTCCCGGGGCCGACGGAGGACTTCTCTGGCTGAGGAGGAAAACCCCCTCGGGGGGTCACTGGCCCTGCTAATCCAGGCATCCATCACTACGCTCAAAGATGACAGATATTGCAATTTAATCTTGTTGCCTCCTCACGTTGCATTTTTATTTCTTACCTCGACTAATGTGAAGATTAAGATGAGTGATTTTGCGAGCGGCCCCCGAGGTTTCCCTGCGCGGGGATGGCGGGGAGCAAACGAGCTCCGAGTCGGGCAGAGTCGAGCCATTCTTTAAAACCAAACAATGTTTGCGGCATGACGCAGACCCCCGAGCGGCGGAGAAAGTTTTCGGGGGCCAAGGAGGAAGTAACTTTGTGGAACACACACTGGCACCTCGGCCGCAGACAGATTTAAATATGTGCATCCCCATTTGTAATTTCCACCCACTGAATGCGTGGGATTGGGGGGGGGGGGGAGCTCTGCTGCAGATATAATAACTGCGAGATGCAATGAATAATCAGCTTTCAATTCAGAATGTTTTTTTTTTCCCTTTTTTTTCTCTCGAAAGAATAAAAAAAAAAAAAAAATTGCTGTGCGGAACACAGCGCGCACACACATGCCGAACGCACACACACAAGGCGCACAAAAGGACCTCATTACACCAACAGAGAGATAGGAACTGACGCAGAAAAAAGCTCGCACCTCCTTCCATTATCTCACAGGCGGCCAGAAAGACTCAATCACGCCACCTATGCAGATATTTTAATGAGTAAAAAAAAAAAAAAACCTGGCCGAGGCAAATAACTTGGGGGGGGGGGGTGTTTGGCTTAGTTAATCCCACCGCCAGACAATGCTGCATCATTTATTTTATTATTATTTTTTTTATTTTGGCAGGCTGTCTTTCCTTTCCCCCCCCGCCCCCGTTTGTGATGTGGGGACGTTGTGTGTTTGCAAGAATGTTTCACCCCAAACTATTTGTGCAGCGGGGAACAGATGTGGTCGGGGTCCGGCAGTCTGCGCGAGCATGCGGCAGATTACAGTTTGACATTAAAGGAGACGGGAGCCGCCGTGCCCATGTGGTTGCCAGATCCCAGCCTGGTTGCCAGACTAGGAGGCAGTCAATTTGTTACCGCCGAGGAAAAAATATAGTTCGGAGGAGTTGGCGGGTTGGGGGGTGGGTGGGTGGGTGGGGGTATTGGGGGGGCGGGGGGGGAGGTTTCAGGGCTTCAAAAAAAGTCTCCCGCTAACATATCCCAGAATGCATTTCCACATGTAGCCAGCATGAGTTGCATGCATGCATGCGCAGTGACAGATGTGTCCACACACACACGCGCACACACACACACACACACACACACACACACACACACACATAGACACACACTTTCTGTCCTCTAATTCATTTCTAGTCGCCTAAGCCTGCTGAGGATTTTGTATCCGTCATAAACACCTCTCTCTCTCTCTCTCTCTCTCTCTCTCCCACACACACACACACACACACACACACACAGTGTTTGATCCCACAGAAAGTCGGGAGGGGGGGGGGGGGGGGACACTCAGCCGTGGGGTCAGCTCAAAGCCCGTTTCGGCTCCCTTCTCCCTGTGCCGTCCGGGTGAAAAGGTTACACCCCGCCTGATTTATGACAGTGGAATTGTGATCAGGGGCGGGACATGAAACCCGACCTCTTTTGTACGCGCACAACAAGGAAGGTCGCCTGATGTTGATTGCGCGATCGTCGCGCAATCAACATCAGACGAGCTGCTTTCTCTTTGGTCACGCTCACGCAGCAGTTTCAGTTTGGGATTTTCAACGTCACGCAAAAAAACATTTCTTCCGCCTTCTTTTAGTGCTGCCTCTTAAAGCTCACTTTGGGGGAGGGGGAGGGGGGGGTGCCTCTCCCCGCTCGCACTTATAAATCCTAATAAATCTATCATAATAGATGTGTAATCCGCGGTGTCTGGATGAGGGGTGGCGATACAGCGAGAGGGATAGCCACAGATGACTGGCTGGATTACCAGCAGCTGAAACCAGAGCTTCCAAAGCCCCTACTGAGCATTAGATGGACGAAATCCAATCAGTCTGGAGCTATTATGCTTAACGCGCACACGCTCGCGCACGCAAATCAGACGGGGACACGCATGCCTGTAGACACACAGAGGACATTGTTGGGGAGACAGATGCAGATCAGGTCTATCTGCCAGAGTGATCAAACATTCCGCGTAGCACATTTCCTCGCTCGCCGCGGCCAAACACGCGCTCACACGCTTGCGCTCGCACGTACGCACGCGCACACACACACACGCAGACAGACGACACGCGCTCTCACGCTATGACAGAGCATCCAGCTGCAGAGCGGAGTGTAAGTGATATTTTTGGGGGGAACAATTGTGAGACGTGCGCCTGCGCCGAGCCAGGAGCAACATCATCGAGAAGTTGCGAGTCTCGCGTCCGCCCGCCGTTCGCCTCGGGCAACCTCGAGGAAGGGGACGCGCGCACGCTCGGAATGGTGGTGAGAAGTGCACGTCGGCGTGACTGTGCTGACGAGGCCCCGGGTCTGGACCCCAGGGTGTGCTCCATTACCGGCGAACGCAGGCAGGCAGGCAGGCAAGGTGAGGCGAGGCGAGGCGAGGCGAGGCGAGGCGAGGCGGGCGGCCTCGTCCATTCGTCTCTACCCCCCACTCCCCGACCCCGGCTGATAAATCAAGTCGCGGCGCCTCTTAAATTGCCAGTGTGAGTCCTATTCAAGACATTCGCCCTTTTTCCCAGGCGGTTGGAAATTAGCGATAAAAAACAAGGAGAGCAACAACACAAAAAGGGCACTCGGCTCGCCACCCAAGAACAGGGCAGTAAAGAGGAGGGAAGTAATGATGGGCTCTAAGCGAGGGAGAGCAGGAAAAAAGGGATGAAGGGGAAAATAAGGGGGGGGGGGAGGTCACGATCGTAAAAATCCATTTGCACAACAACGGGCTACAAAATGACAAAACAACAGGAGGCCCTGGGCGGCCACCCCCGAGGCTGCAGGGCCGTAAAGCAGAGCGTCCTCTAACTAGAATAATTACACACTCGTATAAACACAATCCAGCGGCATTTGTAATGAAGCCCGCCACAGATCAATACGACTCATCTCATTCATTAGCCCCGGTGCTAAATATAGCACGCTAGCCCTCCCGACAACCTACCCTCACCCCCCGCCCCCCAATCGGCGTGCCTAATTATGCAAAAAAGGACGCCAAGTGAAATTATTGCAGAAAATAATTTCGCAGCGCGGAGAATCCATCATCCTCCTCTGTAATCACCCATCCTTCAAACAAATTATTTGCAATTTTTAATAAACATGTTTTTACCCACAGACCAAAAAAGGGGGAGAACAGAAAATAGGAGTACCCCCCCCCCTCCACCCACCCACACCCAAAGCTCCCAACCCCCCCCCCCCCAAATCCCTCAGAGTGGGACGCGCTCTGCATCCAGTATGAGCAGCTCAGCGGTCTTTTCCTGGCAGAGAAAATCAGCAGCCTGTCTGCTGCATTCCTCACCAGCCAAACACCGTACGGCTCCTATTTATCATCTTCATTGATTTGTCAATAGTGCATTTGGCCGGTTAGCCTTGCCGACCTCTCGTTGGATTGAAGAAACAAAACACTTATTCGTGAAACCATTTCCATCTATCCTTTACTGCCGTCAATGTTACACATTACCAGACATGAAATGGCCATGACTCCAGAGAGAGAAAAAGCTCAACTAGTAAACGACCACCACACGGGAACACCTTCTCTAAACAGGTCATACACTCACTCCAGCTACTGACTTACCGGCCTGGTTGGTGGTGACGGTCACCGACACGGCCTGCTCCGGCCCGGGGCTCTGAGGCGAGACGCCGTTCACGGCCCAAACCTCGAAGGTGTAGTTGGTGTGCGCCTGCAGCTCGTTGATGGACACCCTGGTCCCCTTCAGGCTCAGCTGCTGGGGGCTGAAGTGGATGCTGTTGCCGCACGGCTGGCAGCGCCGGCCGTCGGGGCCGCAGCGCTTGCACACCACGTTGTAGGTCAGGTCCTGGCGTCCGCCGGAGCTCCTGGGCGCACTCCACTCCAGGTTGACGGAGGTCTCGTTCACGTTGGAGATCAAGTGGACCGGAGCGGACGGCGGTCCTGGTGAGAGGGGAGGGCGGGGGAGGGAAGTGGCGCGTTATTGGTGGCAAGTACTGGGTTGAACGAGAGGAAGAGACGAACAAACACTTTGTTGATGACATGCAGCAGTCGTAGTTTAAAGGGCAGTTTGCTGTTCTTGACTCTTCTTCTGAGGAGCAGCAGGAATCAGAATGGATGGGTGTTCATGCTGCCAGTATTGTTGGCTGGACAGACCCAAAGATAAACAGCAGCTTTGGACATTGATTTCACGACATTGATGTCAAGAGCAGCAGAATTGGACCCTCTGCAGAGGGCTTTGCTATTCGCAATGAGAAAGCCGCTGCAACTGTTGCTGATCCTGCTGCAGAAACAACAAGTTGTATGCAGCACTCTCAGTTGGAGACAAACCTCCCCACAGGGGACAATTAAGGTGAGCTGCTTTACATCATACTATGATGTCCAACATGCAAACTCCTCACAGGGAGGCTCCTCCTTCCCACTCGGGAAGCGACTGCCTTGCTGCGAGGCGCCGGCACCGCCACCGCGGGCCCCACCATACGATTAAATGTAAACCCGGCTGATGGCTTTTCAAGCAGTTCCGACCCCCCCCCCCAAAAAAAACAAAAACCCTTAACTGACTGACTCGTGCAGATCCTGAGAGCTGCGTCCTCTCCAGTTGCCTCCTAAATGCCCCGTGCTCTACAGCGCGGGGAGGGATCCAGTTCCACCGCCAGTCCATTCAACCCCGTCAGCCTGAAATCCAATAGGCGGGCGGATTTCTCCACCGTCCGCGCAATCGGCCCAATCAGCCGGCGACCGTTTGCACTTTTTGAGGCGAAGCCACTCAGCAACTTTTGGAGCTGAAATTTTGGTCTGTTATTAAAATCCTGCTTTGATGTGAAGCCACAGCGGCCCCCTAGCACGCACTGCAGATACGCGACTCCCCCCACCGCCCCGCCCCCCCCGCCGCCTGCGCTCATCGATCCCAATTTACATGTCAGCTCTGCTGTAATTAATGTGTTTTTTTTCTTTCTTTGCGTCGCTTTCAAACACCAGCGACAGTAATTGACTTAACTCTATTTTCTCTCTCCATCTCTGTTTTCCACATCACACTCACTCCTCTCTGACTAATGAAGCGAACGCAGGCAGGCAGGCAGCCTGGTGAGGGAGTGGAGGGAGTGGAAGGAGGGGATGGAGAGGGAGGGGAGGGGGGGAGGAGGCGGAGCCCCGGTCGATACATGCTGAAATATGGAAGCTGGTAAGTCCACAGACGAATCATTTCACGACGGAAATTAATTATCAGTGTTATTTTTGGAGGGGCGGCGTGGCATTGACTGATTTCGCGGAGGGACGCGGCGGAAAGGGGGGCGGCGAGCGTGCGGCGGTCGCCCTGGGGTGGCGAGGGTGTGTGTGTGTGTGTGTGTGTGGGGGGGGGGTGGGGGTCGGATGGGGGTGGGGTGGGCGTCTGGGTGAGCGCGCTCTATGAGGCGGAGGCTTGGGTTGGTGAAATTCTGCCATTTAATGATTCTTCGCCTCTTTGCCGAGACGCTCGCAGCGTCGCTTTGACTCGGGATGGAAAGTGTGTCTGTGCGTGGGTGTGTATGTGTGTGTGTGTGTGTGTGTGTGTATCTGTTGACTAAAACTGTTCCTGGAGGGTGACCAGCAGCAACAGCAGATAAGATGAGAAGGATGCGGCGCCACTAATTATAGCGCCGGCTGAACTTTCCCCACCAACAACAGCCTTTGATTAAAATAAACTATTTATAAATTCTCATTAAAAATGATGATAAAGCACTGGTCTGCCCCCCCCCCCTGCCCTGTCCGCACTTACCACCGCCGCCCCCCACTCCCCCCGTTTTCACCCTCCTCACCCGCTTCGGCCTGGCCAGAGAGACAATGACTGACTGATGGCGTTTCTATATTGGGTTCCTGCGAGCGGCCGCGGTGAGAAGAAGCCTTTGTCACTGTCGCGAGGTAGCCGCCGCAGCCGCCGCTGCCGCCTCCGCCTCCACCGCTGCCGCCTCCTCCTCATTCCTCCCCACCTGCACCTGCTTCTACTGTTGCCGGGGCTCACAGCGCCGGAAAAAGCCGAAGCAACGCCGGCGATCACAGTCGGCGTCTGGAGACATCGAACTGGAAACGTCGACGGAAAGGAAAAAGAGCGGGGAAAAAAAAAAAAAAAAGGTGCGCGGAGACGTGTTTGTTTGTTTGTTGCCACGGCGACGGCTGGAACAGGCGCTTTATAACTTTATGACTTTATAATGTCCTAAACGCATTCCACCGCAGGCCACACACACACACACACACACACACACACACACACACACACACACTTGTGCTCCGAGTGCAGGCTGTACCTGACGCTCTCCCCAAAATGCAGCGGTGGGAGCAGGGGAGCGTGGGAGAGCCGTCGGCTGTGACTGACACCCGGTAATTAATCCTGGGAGAGGGAACTACGGGGGAGGGGGAGTGGTTAGGCAGACGTGGGGGAGACGGGGTGGGGAGGTGGGGGGGGGGGGGGGTCGGGCCGGGGGACGCTCACGCAAGTGTCGTACATCAGCTCAACATGGCCTTTTTACATTTCCAAAAAGTCCCCCAACCGCCTCGAGTAACGACTCCATCATTTCCTTCCCCCCCTGCCCCTTACTGCAATTTACCCTCACCTCACCCCCCCCCCCACCCCAACTCCTGGCCGCTCTCTCCTACACCCCCCCACACCCCCGACTCCCCTTTTTTTTTAAATCTGTCTTTCTCATTTTTCCACCACTGCCATTATCAGTCTTCTCTCTCAGAAGGTCCGGAGGCTCAACTGACTGAAACGTTGACCCTGCGATTACCGTCGGGCTGGAATCGTTGCCTCCACCCTCCACCTCGCCTGGTTCCCCCTCTCCTCCCCCGCCCGCCAGCAACACCCGCTCCCTCCTCCCCATCCTCGCCCTCTTCCTCCGCTGCCACACCGCTAAGAAAACTGAGGAAAGTCTGAGAAACACATCAAGGGCCCAGAGAAACCCTGAAATGGAGAGCAGCCCTCCCAGGACCTGAGCGCAGCCGAGCCACCGGCTCCCACGGGTGTGCATGGTCCTCATTACTGCCATGTGACGCTGCACGCATGTGCATGTGCGGTGTGCGGTGTGCGCTCATGTGTGGTGCACATCTAGCTCCCGAGGTATTTTCTTTCCCCCCCCCCGTTAAATCCGGGACGGCGGAGCTTTTTCTGGTCCAGTTCAGCCGCTTTGCCACATTCGCACCTTTACGTCCAGGAGCGAAGCTGCGACGGCTCCCGTATAAATATTAAGAGGCTTCCAGCCGCTCGCACACACACACGCTGGATGGTGCAGCTGTCAGGGGAAATTTAGTGTTTAGTCTCTCTGATATGAAGCCAGAGTTTAGAGAGGAACACGTTCTCCCTCGTGAACTGATTGAGCCGCAGGTTGCGCCTGTTGAATCTGGAGAATAAATGAGCTTTCCAGGTACATTTAATTAAAATGCCTTGACTTACATTTCAAACAGCGCGCAATCTCAATCGCACACTCACTTCTTCCGACGGCCGACGTCTGTTTTAAATTTAGGCGGACGTGTGCTATTTAACCCGGCGGCTCCCTGGTGCAGGTTGACCCCGAGTCGAGCTGCATCTCTCGCCTCCTCTGCGAGTGCGAGGCCGCCGAGCACCGGAGCGGCCGCCGAGAGAGCGGCAACTGCGGCAAAGTGGGAGAAACACGAGTACGGCGTTGACAGGAAAATTAGAGCAAAAGGTAACAGGCGTGGAGAAAAAAGAGAGAGAGAAAAAAAAAAAAAATCATTCACACAGCGGCAGAAAAACACGGCGTCCAGTTTTAATCATCGTCATCACGCGTCGCAAGGTTGCGGCGAGCGAGGCTAGCGGTTGTGTGTGTGTGTATGCATGTGGGTGTGTGTGTGTGTGTGTGTGTGTGTTGGTGAGGGGGTCGTCTTCGATTACTCCCACCTCCTCGCACACACTAAAAACACACACACATTACTATCAAGACGCTGGATCATTTCCAGCTGGAACCTTTAACAACTGTGAGGTGACTTGAAGCGATTTGTCTTTTTTTTTTCCAAATCTGATTTGTTCTGGTCGTGATTCCGAGACAGAAAAAAATAAAAATAAAACCCAACAGAATGTGGTATGTGTGAGTGACAGCCGTAATTACAGAGCTCCGACATGTGGGTGAGAAGTTAAAGACGAGGAGGAGAAGGGGGAGGGAAAAAGAAAAACGCGAGAGGAGAGAAAACAGCAGACGACAGACAGGGTGAGGGTTCGTGGGATCAAATGTTTGACCGGCTGACGAGGCGGGTCAAAGGTCGCTGGGAGACGGCGAGTCCGGCTAATGTTCAGCTCCGCTCCGCAGCG
>NW_027466098.1:18245000-18270000 GCF_046127955.1 Nelusetta ayraudi | reverse complement strand
CCGGGTCCGTCTCGGAGCGAAAGTAACCCTTGTCGCACACGCAGGAGGTGGAGCCCTCCCGGACGGAGTAGCTGTGCAGCGGACACTTGGAGCAGGAGCCGTCGGTGGCCAGGGCGCGGTAGTAGCCGATCTTACAGGCTGGAGGGAGGGAGAAAAAAGAGACAAAGGGAGGGCAGGTTAGGTGTGAGCGTGACAGGAAGCAGCGGGAGGGTTAAAGACTCACATCTGTGTCTGGGAATTTCCTCTGAAATATGTCAAGCGAACAAAGTCTGTGCTGAAATGCTTTATTCAATGCCCTCTGTGATGTCATAACAGGCCCTGAGGACCCTCCCCGGGTAGTGGCAACAACCCCTAGCCAGGTGTTAGACCACCTCTATGTCCACTTTAAAACATCTGGAAGGAAGGTTCCAAAGAAAGCACGAATCCCCCCCCCCCCCAAAAAAAAAAAGAAATGTGGAAAACCTTTCTGTGCCGAAGCCTTCGGCCATCGCCTGACAGACGTTCAGGACGCAGGAAAACAGACCCTGACTTCATTGGTTAGCGTTGTTTACGGCTTAATTGGGAACTTAAATCAACAGAATGGACGCTGGAAGTTTAAGAAGCAAAAGCTGCAATTAGGAAAGTCTTGGCCGATGCGGCGTTCCGTCTTGTTGGTTAATCGAAAAGTGTAGGCAAGACAGCACTCAGGGAAAAGAAGGGGGGGGGGGAACCGTCGGTGCCGGAATGTGGTTTGCTGTGACAAGAAAACGAGGACACTTCAGTGTTTTATGACCTTTCCGAAAATCATAAACGGAAAGAGATCATTTTCAAAACAACAAAGCCATTGTCCTCCGACAGGAAGAATCTGCTTCTGGTCTTCCACAGCAGTTGGAGCGTCACTCCTCTGGCACGAAAACCAGAAGAGAGGGGGGGGGGGAAAAAAAAAAACGGAAACCAGAGCCGCTGCCTTTTTTCAGGCCATTTAACAAACAAATGCCGCCACACTTTGGCAATGCAGGTGTTCCATGACCCCTCACCAGTCTGCGCGCGCTCTGCCACACCTGCACCGTCGCCACACTTTTCCCCATTCTCGGCGCCAGCGCACACCTCCCTCCTGAGTGACAGCGTGATTGCAGAGGCACTGTTTTTTTTTTTCGAGGAGCTCCTCCCTGCGCTGAAACCGATTCTGTAACGGCCACACGAGCGTAGCTGGGGTTATATTTCATCGTCCTGAGCCGGAGGAGGAGGAGGACAAAAGAACAAATTCTCCGGGAGCAGCGCGGTCCCCAACACCGATTGGCCTGTCAATCAGCAAGGCTGCTGTGCGCTTGCTAGGCTGTGGGCAGCGACCAGGATGACGGGCCGGAGGGGTCCGGTGGGTTTGACGTGGAAGTAAAGGATGCGGGGGAGTGCATGTTTGTTTGCCTCATCGGTCTTTCTGCGATGCACTGGAGACAGACGGCTGGATTCCAGCCAGATACCAAATCAGATCATTTACGTGATTAGCTAACGAGCTAACATACGGCCACGACGTCTAGCTGTCGTCACGTACGGTAAAAAAAAAAAAAACTCAAAAGAGGAAAAGAAGAGGAGAAGATTGCGCTTCTTCCAGAGTCGTAAGTACACGGTGGGCACGCAGGAGCAGCAGTCGCGTAAACAACCTCCCACATGTGTTCGCCGCAGTGGACGCGACCGAGCTCGGTGCCAGTCCGCACGCGCTGCGTCGCGCCGAGGAGCAGGAAGTTCCGGCGTAAAAACTCAGCGAAGCCGTTCACACAGAGCACGGAATAGAAAGGAGGAAATCCACAAAAACTCACAAAAAGCACCAGGGAAACACCCCCCCCCACTCTCTCTCTCTCTCTCTCTCTCTCTCTCTCTCTCTCTCTCTCTCTCAATCTCTCTCACTCTCTCGCTGCCGGATTAGCCGAGCTAGCTGCCACTGCCGCCGTCCCCCAGGCCCCGCCGCTGCCCGCTGAGCCTTTCTTTCCCGCGTTCCCACTCGGTCAATCAGGGCTAAGCTCCTGCCGCTCCGCTCGCTAACGCTAAGCTAAAGGAGTCCCTTTGATTGTCGCCCCTGGGGGTGCGAGAAGCCCCCTCTTTTTTTTCAACGAAAGCCGGGCAGATTAGTCGGGAGGCACTTTTTTTTTTGTCATCTCTATCTTTAAAGCAATCACAGAGCAGCCCGGTCTCATCGCTGCAGACAGGAGATTTGTGGCCATTGTTTGAGGAGGGTTTTTTTTTGTTGTTTGTTCACAAACTTGCTATTCGGGGGGGGGGGGGTTGTTGTACATGTGCACTGACCAGGAAAAGTGTCCAGAGTTGACAGGCTGGGTCGGGGGTGGGGTCAAGCAGCTGTTTGGGATGATGCCCCTCCGCTTAAAAAGCTGAGGGGGGAGAGTTAATTGAGTCCTCTGCTTCTTTTGGGCTTGAGCTCCTTTAAAGAGTCGCAGGATAAGAACGCGGGCACCTCAAACTGTGCTTTAGCTGATGAGTTTTTCCCTCACCGATGATGAACCCTCACTGGGCCTCCATGCAAATCTGCCCCAGCGCGCGCGGAACAACAAATCCCGACTTTCTGCATTTCAGACATTGTTTTTTTTTTCTTGTTCTCTCATTCAAAGTATGATGTCAACAAGTGGGGCTGTTTGTTTCTTAAAGCCCTGCAGAAAAGGAACATTTGGAAGAAGGAGGCAGGGAGGGAGGGAGGAGGGCGATATCCCGGTTAAGCTGCCGGGAATTTGCTCCTTATTATTAGGGATGAGTGCGTAACAGTGCGCGGCGTGAAGGAGGAGAGATCACGCTGGTGGGTGGTCCGAGAGGGATCTCCCCCCTGTGAGACTCGCTGCTGCCTTTATCGCCGCCCGGGCCAAGCGGGGGGTGCGAAACCCGCGCGCGACTCGAGACGCCACGACACGCTCGCGCATTCGCACGTCTTCAGTTTTTTCCTCCGGAGGCCTCAGAAGACAGGAAAAAATAATAAAAAACTCATTGCGTCGTCTTGTGCAGCTCTTTTTCCGCACCATCATTCCTGCACGCTGGTGCTCTCATCGCTCGCTTGTATATATATTTTTTTTTTTTTTTTTTTTTTTTTCCACACCCGCCGCCCCCTCCCCACGCCGTCACGCTCTCTTTCAAACTGTATCTCTCCTTCGGCTTCTCCCCGCGTGAATCCTTTCAGGCCGAGAGAGGCTTGTCAGGTGCCAAATCCCTGAGCCGAGAGATCAAAGGCAGACAAAGAGACTGGTGACTTACTGTTCTATTCTGGAAGGGCAAAAAAAATGGAATCCCTCATAGACGGGGGGACGTTGCATTCTTCCCCCCTTCTTTTCTCCCCCCCGCCCCCCCAGAGCAGCTCTCTCCTTCATTCAAACCTCTTTTCAAGCCACCACCACCCCTCCACCACCGCCACCACCACCTTTTGTCAGCTCCCCCCCCCCCCACCCCCCCCACCCCCGCCCCGCCCCTGTTGACTCTCTGTTAAAGCCCGCTCGCTGGAAAGGGGCAAGGGGGAGAGATGAGAGAGTTAATGAGAAGTTTTGTCTGAGTGGCGGGGATTCTGCTGCGTGAATTGGCCGCTCCACATGAAGACAGGGGGTGGGGGGGGGGCGCAGCAAGAGCCGCCGCGGCTCAAATACATCCGGCATCCGCCTACGCAGCCGCCAATCGCTGCCCGCGTGCAGAGGAAAGCAACTCAAGTCGGTGAAAAAACGGAAAAAACGGAAAAACGGCCGAAATGCAGCAACGCAAACGGGGCCTGGCGAGGCGGAACAAGCGGCGCCCTTTGCTGGGGAGAAGAGAGAATTAAGTCGGGAGCGCGGCGAGGCTTCACCTTTCAAAGCGGCGCTTTATCTTTTTCCCCGAGTGATGAAAACTCGGCCACTCTCTTTAGTCATAACAGACAGTGAGCGCTCTTCAGCGGCCGCGGCAAGTCAGAGGCGTCCTCACAAAGCTGCTCTTTCAAAGAATGAAGCTATCAACTTTCAAGACCTGAGGGGGGAAGAGGAGGAGGAGGAAGAGGAGGAGGAAGAGGAGGAGGGAGAGAGAGAGCTTCTCCGTGTCCAAGGCCGACTTTCCAGACAGATCTACCTGCCTCGATCTGAGACAGCCAGTAGCTCAGGTCAATTTCTTCCTGGAGAAATTATTTCTTTTTCAAGATTTTTCTTTTTTTTTTTCTCCCAGCAGCTAGCAGCAAACTCAATCTTATTCACGGGTCTGTGAATCAGATTAAACGTGGTGCGTTGTCATTTATTTACTCCTCATTTATTGCCGCCAATTACGGAAACCCCTGAGCGCTCGGGTGTTCATAAATTTTTTTCCCGAAGATTTCACGATTATTGACTCGAGACGTAAACCAGGGAAAACTTCAGGGGAACAAAACAAAAGGGAGAAAGACAAAGCTCAGCCAACTCCTCCGCGACTTTTCATTGTATTTTCTCCTGTCGTCGGATTGATTTCATCTTACTCGATTGTACAGCCGAATGATGCGAGTGATTGGCTTCCCTCGTCTCGTGCGTGAAGCCCACCGAAACAAATTCCAATCGACAGCGCCGACGTGGCAAACGGAGACGCCGGGCCGTCAATCTGGCCTTCGGCCAGACGGGACAAACAGGACAAAGCAACGCACCAAACGTCACGCCGGTTCACCTGAGCGGCGATAACTTGCCGCTGACCGTTAGCATCTGTCGCCGGGACAGCAGGAGAGCGGGAGCGGGTTATAACTCATTAATTCCGTGGCTGGCGGTTATTAATTACCTCCGGCCCTGACGGCGACACGCAGCCACGCGGCCGGCGGAACGCCATCAGCGTGATGGATGAGGGACACACGGACGGCGGGGCTGATCACCGTGATGGATGACCTACACTCGTCACACGTCTCGACCTTCACCGGAAAGGGCGCAAAAGGTCCCGTGACTGGACGTGGCATCATTTAAAATGCACAAAACCCTTAAAAAGTTTGGCCGGCGCCGGCGCTTATTGAGGCGAAGGAACAAAAGGCGGAGGAGTGGGGGGAGGCGGGGGGGCGAACGGTGTTATTAACACACACACACACACACACACACACACACACAAGTCAGCCGTCAGCCTGAGCGCCGCCGTGGCAGCAGCCCTGGTGCCAGGAGCCACAGTCGCAGCCAGAGTTCGGGCGTCAAGCGCCGGATGATTTATAGGGAGACTTTTGGCAGCGCCGATCCATCACTCTGCAGCCACCCACCGCACCGGCCTAATTAAAGTGTCTGGATGTGAGATTAAGAAGCCAAACCCGGCAAAGCAGCCAATCAGCAAAATATTTGGGGCAAAAAAAAGAGGAAGAAAAAAAAGAGGATTTGCAATATTTAAACTTGCCTGAAAACTCTATGAAACTTATCGGGGGTGCAGCTGCAGGACTGCAGGGACACGTCCTGTTATCTCCATATATAGAACGACAGTAAAGACTAAAAGCTGCAATGAAACTGGTTCTTGAGTTTTCCATCCCCAAACAGAAGAGCGGCGACATCGATTCCGTCGCTTTTTGGGTTACACAACTGAAAAAATTGAAATATTGTTCTGAGAGCTTCCCGCCACACAAAGGTCTACATTCTTATCGACACGTAGGTCTCAAGCACCGCCGCCCCGTAGCCACCCGACCCCACCCCCCCGCAACTCTAATTCCTCTCGCCTGGCCTTAACAAGGGGGCGCAAGTACAATGGCAATATCGCAACAATCTAAAGTATTCCACCCACCCAGCCACCAGCCAGCCAGCCAGCCACTTCAGAATGGAGCGGACGGCCACTCCTTGGGTTTCGGAACGTGTGTGTGTGTGTGTGGGGGAGGGGGGGGGGGGTCCAGGAGGAAAGCTGGAGGAATTCACAAGAAAAAGAGGGAGCGGCACAAGGAATCGTGTTTGTGTGATGGAACGTTGTCGGGGGGGGGGCAGCCCAGCTAGCAGGTCTGCAAGCGGGCACCACCCAACCACCACCCTGGGCACAACGCCAGTCTGCTCAGGACCAGGGTTCTGACAAGCAGGTGGCTAATGGACGAGAATTCATGGCAAACAAGACATGTGATGTAAGCACACACACACACACACACACACACACACACACACAGTAGCTTCCGATGCTCGGCACACCTGCAGGCACAAGCCCTTGGAAGGACCTCCCACACAAACCCGATAGGCTCTGTGTTTACGAGGGGCAGCGGCCGATTGAGGCTGTAAACAAAGCCGGCGGAGGCATTGTGTCGGCCGTACTTCCCCTCCGTGTCCCCCGGGGGCAGCGAGTCTGCGGCCGCTGCGCTGCGAAGCCGCTTACACGCACGTTGTGCATCCAACATCCTTTCCTGGGATTGTACGGGACAATAAAGAGAATGAGCCGCGTTTCAATTCAGTGATGAAAATGAGGTAAAGAGGTAGGTGGGTGGGACCGGGAGAAGGAGCAGAGGGTGAGGTAGTTCTGGTGGTGGGGGGGGGGGTAGAGTATGCTAATGTTGTTTTTTTGCGGTGCGCTGCGGTGGTGGCAAAACAATCATTGGGGCTCAAACTGTTCTACACGTAGCACAAAGTCAAAGAGAAAGGGAGGATGTGTGAGGATAACATACACATACACCCACACAACACACACACACCAAGAATAGGTTGGGGAGGAAGAGGAAGCGATACTGAAACTGTCCCAACGGGGCCTCAGACCCAGTCCTGTAAACAAGGGTGAAATGCGTGTCAGATACACAACGAAATCCCCACAAACCCTCACAGACCAACACTTTCAACACAACACTTTGGTCAAGTTCATTCCTTGCTTATGCCGCGCTAACGTTGCCATTGCACGTCATTCCCATCCTAGGGAAAAATATGTTTAATTGGCTTTAAGTCCCATTATCTATATTATTTGAACACAGTTAAGTATAAAATTGAGGTATCGCTTACAGCAGTGTGGAAAGGAAACAATACAATTTAATCATTAAAGTTGCCTGACTAGACTCCGGGTGTGGAAAAAAAAGTGAATATTTCCAAGGCCGACGTCAACCCAGTGGCTTTCTCGGCATTACATGCTGTGTTTTCGGAGGAGGGCTCGACCTCCTGAGCGAGAAGCAGGATATTTTTAGCCTGTTTGTTTAGGTAATCTACCGGTAGCTCCCAAACGACAGCCTGTCTGGGGCCTCAGAGCACCTTTGGATTTTGCATTTGTGTACGTGTGTGTGTGTGTGTGTGTGTGTGTGTGTGTGTGTGTGTGTGTGTGTGTGTGAGAGAGAGAGAGAGAAAGAGCACTTATGTCACCGAATCATGTGTGTGTTTGTGTGTGTGTGTGTGTGTGTGTGTGTGTGTTTGTGCCTGTGTGCGCCAGTCAGTCAGGTAAAACTCTTCCTGGGTCAGCGGCTCCTCAGCAGCTCGTGTCAGCTGCCTGCCGACGCTCTGCTGCTCTCCGTCCGCTGCTGTCGCTGCTTTAACCTTTGACCCCTGCCGCTGTCACTCAGGCCTCACTCTTCGGACCACTTCGCCTGGCTTCCTCCCTGGCAAATCTCCCCGGTCCTCGTGGAATCGATACCCCCCCACCGGACCCCCCCCACCGGACCACCCCACCCACCCTCTTTCCTTCGACCCGAAACTGCGTCTGCAAATTCCTGAGTTGATAGCGAAGCGTGCGTCCATAAACTTTGCAACCGAGGCGCACGCTCTGCCCCCCGTAACCCTGCGCTAGTTGAACCCGGCCTTGCTCACTGTGTGTGTGTGTGTAACAGGGGTCTGGGGTTAATGGCTGCTGCTTAGCTCTGTTAATGTGCAATGTTTTAGTCTCCGGCTTTGAAGTGAGGACAGACGCGCAGGCCCAGGAACGACGGTGGTGGGGAGGCAGCAAACAAAGAGATCCAAACTGCCCGGCACCGGCTTTGAAGCCAGCGTGTGTGTGTGTGTGTGTGTGTGTGTAAGTGTGTGTGGGCACAACCTGGAAGATGGCCAGGGTCGACTTTCTGCGCTGTGTTTTGTATTCCGCGCACTCTTTCTTTTGCCCTGCGCTGCACTCTTCCTGCCCCTTTGTGTTATCTCCTCTTATCTGCACTTCCTCCACACTCTGGGTGATGCTCCGTTCCCCCGGCAGACCCGGGCAGCGGCACCTGAGCCGCCGCTTCCTTTCCTCCTTAATACTGTTATTATCGTGTCATATCTGCACGCCCTTGTCCGAGCTATTTCTCTCTCTCTCTCACTGTCTCTCTCTCTCTCTCTCACTGTCTCTCTCTCTCTCTCTCCTCCCACCCACGCAGAGGAGACTGCGAGGTCGGCCGGAAACAGGTGACGTTGTTGGTGATCCAGCGTGGCTGCCAAAGGTCACAACACCAGGCTTGTTTAAAGAGCGATTGCCGCCTGTACTCAAATCCCTCCCCACACACACACACACACACACACACACACACACACACACACACACACACACACACTTCACCTTTCACACCGCCAGCCGTTTATCACACCCGGCGGACAGAAATCCATTCATCTTCCCCCTTTTTTTTGTCAGACACGTTTGTCTGTGAGGATTTCTGTGTCGCCTCATTCACTTCCAGCCACTTTCCTTTTGCTTTTTTTTTTTTTTGGACTCTCGATCTCTATCTAAACCTCAGAGAGGCCCGTCTGACAGCTCGGCGAAGATCGGAGGCAGATCTCTGAGTCTAATCCCAGAGAGGTTTCGCTACGACGGACGCAGCGCCGCCTTCAGGTCGACTTATGGACCTCCACTGTCACCCAAATTACATTACAGTCCCACCCCCCCCGCAGAGAGGTCACAACTCACAGACTTCGCCACGGGGTGTTTGAAACACACAGTTAGCGCGTTCACGTGTGCTCTCAGCCAGGGGTCGGCAACACGATCCGGACGTTCCGGAGCTGGGAAACTAACGGCAAAAGTAGAAACTGCCTTCTGTCGGGATTCCCAGCTGGACTATCAGGCGGCGGCTCTTCTCTCCCTGGATGCGAGCAGGCACGGTGTTGAAGTGCGATTAGATTTCCTCCTTCCTGACATTCTTATCAATCAGGTGGCGATTGAACCTTTGCACCGCTAAATCATCCCTGTTTAATGGCCTTCAAGTCCTTGGATGGACTCCAAACTTACATAACATCATCACATTAGATCATTACAAAACAAAGTCGTCCCTGCAGCCACCTGTCGGCTCTCTCTTTTCTTCTTCTTCTTCTTCTTCTTCTTCTTCTTCTTCTTCTTCTTCTTCTCCTTCCATGGATTCAAAGAAAATCATCACACATTCTGAGCGTGTTGCGCCGCGGAGATGAGCCAGTGTGCCACCCCCTGCACCCCCCGACCCCACCAGTGTGATTAGTGAATGGGGTTTGGGGGGCTATCTGCGGCTCATTAGAATGGGCAGTGGGGTTTTTCATTCTCGGCGCACCACATCAGATTACAGAGCGGTCCCCTTTTATTGCCACGCTTTTTTGTCATAACCCCTGACTGATTGCCGTGGCTGCTCCTTTGTTTCGGCCGCCGAACCCTGCGCCCCGCGAGGTGGGGAAAGAAAAAAAAGGGGACGACCGTGAAAGAGGAGGAGGGAGAAGAAGAAAGAAAAAAAGAAAGAAGAAAAACACGGGCTGTTTCCTCCCGGCGGAGGGGGTAAGAGTGGGGGGGGGGGGGGGGTGCGGGTGTGCAGGCTTAAGATAGAGATCGTGAGGAGGGAGGTGAAACATTTTCAAGGTGTTTGCAATCAGCCTCGCATTGTCGCCGGCGCGAGGGGGAGTGCAGGCCGTCTGTCTGCCGAGCTGCGGGTCGGCTTTGTTTCCACGCCGGCCGACTGGAACGTTAATGGAGGTTTATGCGATACAACCATGCGATATGCCTGCTGCGGCAGATGGACAAACACAGACGCACACGATGACACACGCACACACACACACACACACACACACATAGTTGTGGTAATCTGTAACACATTGCCCCCCAGATCAAAGGTATTCCTGTGCGATGGTGAAGCGGCAGGATGAAGTGTAAGAAAAGCACATTTGCCAGACTGGAACTAAATCTCTTTCCACTTCACTTCCCACCACGGTTCTTTTTTTTTTTTTTTTTTGTCTCTTTTTCTCCCTCGACCTCCCTCGCCGCTCTGCCTCATCTCCATCCCCTCCTCTCTCTCTCTCTCTCTCTCTCTCTCTCTCTCTCCCTCTGTCTGGCAGGAGAGCTCTGACCCTCCTCTGTTTCAGCACAAAGACGCCGACGAGAGCCTCCTTCCCCTCCGTGACCTCACTCCTTCTCTCCGCAGCAGCCCAACCATGTCCACTCCACGCACTCAGCCCGCACAACTCCGTCCGTCCGTCCGTCCGTCCGTCTCTCTTCCACCCGCTTGTCATTTGACGACGCCCGGGACGTCGGGGGTTTGGCGAAAGGAAAGCGGCCGAACAGAAAAGGCCAGGAGGGAGCATGTGCACGAGTGCAGGGTGTAATGGAGGGAAAAGAAGGAGGAAACAGCCGGAGGAACTTGGGGGGAACGGCAGGGTCGGATGGGGTGGCAGGGCGGGGGCTGGTGGGGTTGAGGGGACTGCAGGGTTGTGTTGTAGAGAGCTGGGGGTATTGATTCGGGGCCTTTTGACATGCTAATTTGCTTGCTGACTGCTTTAATCGCTCGCTCTTCCCATCGCAGCCTTCAAAGAGAGGATGCTTTTTTTCCTCCTTTTTTTTCGGGGGGCAAAGAGGAGAGCAGAGAAGAGAAGAAGAAGAAGGGCACGGAAGGAGAGGGCCATCTCCACATAATATGTAAGCTGTCCTTAACCCACATTGCCTGGCAAACTCATGAAAAAAAATAGCAACACTGCATGTCCTGCAGGGCGGCGACTCTCCCCGGGAAAAACCCCTCACCCCAAAAAAAAACACGTCATAAATTTTTCATTCCAGTTATGTCGGGCACAGCCCGTAAATCACTTGCAAGAGTCCAGACAGAAGCCAGGTGGCGGATGATCCCGCTTACTTCTCATAAGCCCGACAAGCCAGCGGTAAAAATCGCATTTTAGAGTTTAATAACTGTCAAAGCCCAGGACAACAGGACGGGGGCAGACGTCCCGGGCCCGGTGCCGTCCTTCACTCTGCACTCCTCCGGCAGCAACACCAGAGCCCATCAGCCTCGGGGGTCACGCTCGATCTGCTTCCTCCTCCCCCCCCCCTTAACGGGGGGCACGGTGAGGAGAAACAGAGCGGGCCGATGAGTGTCGAGAGCAGCGACAGGAACAAACACTGAGGGGAGGACGGCGGCCCGGGCAGGAAAACATTTCAGCACCTCGGCTAATGACGGCTGAATTACATCCACCCCACCGCAGCCACTTCCCCCTCCGCCTCCCTCCCTCCTGTTCGGAGGAGGGCGGGGGCGCAGGGGGGGGAGGGCGCAGGGGTTGCGGAGGGGATTTTTTTTTTTTCCTCATCTCAGTCGCTAAAGAAACGAGGGGTGTGAAGAAAAAAAAAAGCTTTAAGCGTCTATTTCAGCAGGACGGAGACATTTTGTTCTCTCGTTCCGTATTCCGCTCCGATAGTAATAGATTCCTCGACACTATTCAGCGGCAGAAAATGAGGCTCTCCGGCGGCGCTGGAGGCTGATGAGCACGTCCACCTCGCCTGCCTCCTCGCGCAAAACACAGTGAAACTAGACGCGGTAGCCTGGAGGGGCTGCTCGCTAAAGGGTTCGTGCGCACGCGGAGGTGTGAGGACCGATTCTAATTACTATTCAGATATACTTGCGCACACACACGCACACACAAGTTTGTGGGAGAAATGACAGACGAGGATGTTCTGCGCGTTGCACCGAGCCTGCCGCCTGCCTCCAAAACACCGGCGGTAATCTCATTATTCAGCCCACTTCCTGCCGCCACCAAAGACAGGCTGTCGAAACACTAATCACCACGGCCGGCCAGAGGAGGAAAAGAAGAAGAAAAAAAGAAGAGAGGCAGGCAACAAGTAGGAAGCGTTCAGACAGGAACTTTGCGTGGAGGTACACACAAAAAAAATGAATATGAATTACAGGAGAACAAGATGTGAAAAGAGGACTTTTAGGAGTCATTAAGGCAGGAGGGAGTTTTGGGGGGGAGGCAGATGACACGGGCAGGAAAAAACAAACAAACGAGCGAGGCAGCCAAGAAGAAGATGCAAATGCTTAATTTGTATGTATGCAGAAGGGAGCAGGGGAGGTGGAGAAAAACACACAGTGGAGGCACAGGAAGAGCAAAGGGACAGAGCCGCGGCAGTTAAAGCCGTCTGGGACCCACGGCTAAATAGAATTACGTGGTGAATTTAAAATGATGCTCCCGAGTGCATATTTAACGCTGTCAGCGGGGGAGTGGAGGGTGGGCGGGTGGGAGGGGAGACCTGTGCACGCAGCAATGCGCATACACACACACACACACACACGTGCGCACTGCGAGGCTGCAGCACAGGAAAGAAACTTTATCTTTAAAACCTCTTAATCCAATACGAATAAGAGCTTCAGCCTGGCAGTGGCTGCTGGGAATAGGCGAGGGGCGGCGGGTGGTCTTGGGTGAGAAAGGAAAAACGTGTAGTGAGCTCACAGTGACATCTCACCCGGGTCTCACACACACACACACACACACACACACACACACACACACACACACACACACACAAGGTTGTCAGGGTGCACACAAGAAGATGTAAAAGAGGGAGAAAAGGGTGACACGCTTCTGAGGACACAAGATTGCTTAGTTCAGCAACTGTGCATGAGTGTGTGTGTGTGTGTGTGTGTGTGTGTGTGTGTGTGTGTGTGTTGTTAAATATTAACTTGCATTACGTGGCATCAAATGGTACTGTCACCATTACACCTTGGTTAAGCAATACGTTTCGTCTGACACAATGTCAACAGCTACTATGTAACTATAACACACACACACACACACACACACACACACACACACACACACACACACACAATTGATTGTGCCCACCACTACCCACAAACTATGTTTAGCTAATTTTGCATTTAGTTGCTTCTCTCAAAAGGCACAACAGAAAAAAGCAGGCGTTTTCTAACAGTTCTCACCCTCCACCCCTGCTCCTCCACCCTCCACCCCTGCTCCTTACACAGTAGGAACCTCTTTCCAACCAGATGAGTAGCGAGAGCTCTGCCTGACACCCCCCCCGCCCCCCACCAACCCACCCCCAGCCACCCAGCCACCCAGCTATGGTCGGGAGGGGGATTGCTAGTCAACAGGGAAAGGGATCCCAAATGCAAACAAAGTCCCCTCTCTTCTTAGATCAGCGGGGCCCCTCTGGCCCCCGGTGCCCTCCCTGCCCCTGTCGCCTTGGCCCTGGGTGCTACCCTTGGCCATCTCACACACACACTCCCAGACCGCAGCTGTCAAAAGCCCGATGTCTTCATCAATCCTGGACCCACAGGCCTGTCAGATGAGGCAGAAAGATGGATTCAGAAGGGGGACGACCCTTGACCTCTGCCAGGGGTGGAGAATACAACTTCTACATGCCCCCCCTCCTCTTATACCTTCAACCCCCCCCCTCCCCAAAAAACACGGCCAGCCTCAGACTCGGCTCCACTGCTGCCCCGAACAATGATGGAGGAGATCCCATTCATCCGTCCCGGGCTGGGAACCAGGGGCGAAGGTGCCCTTGTAACCCTGCACGAACACTAGATAAGCACAGCCGCACAAGTATGCAAACACACTCGCACACGCACGCACACACACACACAAAGTGGACTTGTGTGGACTGCAAAAACCTCTTTCACGACGCATCTTAAATTGAGACAAATTGTGTGAGCAGACAATAAAACATGTTTCCATGTTTTATTACTTGACGAGAAAAAGGACAAAAACGCAGACAACTCGCACTCACATAAAAGCAGCCAAAGCCTTTTAGAGTCTGTTGATGAGCACGGTCACATGAGGAGGAGACAATCTCCCGTAGAGCCTGTCAGAGTGTGTGAATATTAACCAGCTCATCAGTGCACTTGCACACCGACAGTGACCAGCACCTTTCAACCTCTCGGTCAATACGGCCGACCCACGCTGACGCCCTCCCGCAGGCTCCGGAACAGCAGCGTGAGCTCAAGTTCCCGAACGAAAGTGAAACGCTGGAGAGCCTTTTCACAGAGCGAAGCAGAATGAGACTGGAGTAAATGCACTGGCACCGTAAACTTAAACAAACGAGAGCCGATGCAAAGATACGCAGCTCCTAATGGATACATTGGCCTGAGCTCCGACGCTAGCAGACACCACGAGACAGCCAGAGTCACGTAGCAGCAAATCTCGCGCTGTCGTCTTTGGAAAGCCACGGCTATTTATCCTGGCCAGAAATTAAAGAGGAGAGATAAGGCGTATGTTTCAAACGCGGCGGTGAAAACGAGCCTTTGTTACGCAGCCGAGAGCGGCATTCTGTTTGGAAATGAGAGGGTTATTATGCCTTACAAAGAGGCACGAGACAAAGACGATCTCGAGTTAATTTTCCTAAAGCCCCGAACAAACCGCGTTCTGCTCCTTTTCCATTAACCCGCCGTCTTTCACCGCTTCTTTGATGCCGACCCAGGGGACAGAAGCTTGGCGGAAGCGATCCGAGCCCCGGCGGTTTGGAAGGCAGACATTACTACGAAAGAATCTCCTGATGATACTTTTTTTTTTTTTAAGGCCATACTTAGACGGCAGACACTGCAAAAAAAAAAAGGGTACTAAGCTACTGAAAGGTCTTCCCTTTGCTTCCTCGCGTTTACTTGAACAACCGGGGGACTCTGTAATAGGCATGCCAGGCCAGTAGTTGGCAGCATAATGATATATCATAAGATCACAACCGGAACATAAATACACACGGCACACCTAGACAACTTTATAGTTGGACAGGCGCGAGTGCAAACAAAGGGCGACGATGGCGCAAGCGTGGTCTCGGAGCTGACAGGTGGCATAAATGTCGGAGAAACCTTCATCAGAAGCCCATCAGGCTGCCAAAAGCTCCGACGCACAGAAACATCTTCTGAAAGATACATTCAGGTGCCCTGGTACTCCACCGTCATACAGGAGATGCACCAACCTGCAATGAAACGCTGCATTGGAGGCAAGAATGTGGCTTTAGATAGACACATATAAAAAAAAAAAAAAACCCATCTGTGCCTGGACTTCCTTGCCAATCCAACCCACCTCCCCCACCAGCCAGCCAGTCGAACCCCTAAAACACCAGACCTGCTTGTCATGCAATTAGTCCTCCAAGATAAAGGCTCCCCTCATAAATTAGGGGAGGTGCAGCAGTCCGCCCCCCCCTTCCCCTGTTAATCACCGGCGGCCAGCCCCTGACCCCACACTGCTGTGCCTGACTGCTTTTTGTGTGCAAGGCTGGTGGGTTGCTCGGCTGGTTCGGGTACGCCGATAAACAACCATGGCAGAATTGGCATCGGCTTCCCCGGGCGGCAGGCACAACTGCACCTTGGCTTTGGCGAAATGCTGCATGTGGTCGACGAAGAAGAAGCCACGGCCGGATACTACGAGATCGTGTCCACAATGGGCTGCTGCACGCCGCAAGATCATCTAGTTTCAGGAGAATCTGGCCGGCGAAACAAATCTGGGTGAATCAAATCCCATAATATCATTTAGCCTTATTCCCAGGCATCTTCAGAAATATTCCGGGTGATCTCCTGGCTTCTCATTCCAACTTTCTGTCCAGTATTTTGTATTCAACGGCAAGCCGGATCACCTCCAATTTTCCTCATTCTGAAAAAAAAAAATGCGGAAGTCTCTGCACTGACCTTAAAACCTCATCAAATAGCCTTGTAAAAGATCATGGTGAGCTGAGACAAGGATAATCGTCTTGGAAAGGCTATTCCAGCCCTACCAAATAGCACCATTTCAAGCCCATCTCACAGCTGTGTACTTTCACTCTTCTCATACCTGCTTGGAATGATAAACTCTGTCTTTCTCTTTCCCTACCCTCGTTCCTCCAAAGCTGTCTATCTCGTTCTCCCAGCTCCGAGCTCTAGTGGGAGTAAGAGAGTGTGTGTGTGTGTGTGTGTGTGTGTGTGAATGCGTGTGTGTGTGTGTGGTGGGGGGAAAACAAAATGGTAGTGTGAACCAGTGGGAGCTCCAACCTCCTCTCCTGGGATGCGTCCCATTGAGAAAAAAATACACCTCCCAGTGGGCCCGCTAATTACGCCATTTACAATTATCATGGCTTCCATCACTCAAGCAGAAACTGGTAAGGGGAAAAAAAAAGACAGAGAAGGAATAATTTGCGACTGGTGCGCGGTGGGCGAACGGAGGTGGTGATGCGAATTGAGTACAAAGTGAACAACCGATAAGCAAGAGCGAGAGGAGGTGGAATCGTGCAAACATTTATAATAGCGCAGGTCAGATTTATAAACAGAGGCGAATCGCAAGAGTCTGGGCCGAAATTTGGCAGAAATTACTGAGTAAACAAATGGTTCATTTTCAACAGGATTTTCAAGGGAAAATATCAAATAAAACATTATCCGTACAACGGTAGCTTCATGACCGTAGAAGGAGGGTTTTGGTTTTAGACAATGACACCGTAGTGTCTCGAACATGAATAGATGGAGGCTTCGTCTTCATCATAATCAGCCTTCCTTGGAACCCCCACCAACCACCCAGACAGGGGGCCCTGGTTTGTCTGCCCTGCTGCAAATAAATACTGAAGAATCTCCCCCACACCCACAAGGAAAGCAACCGTCTTTCATTTACCTTGACATTCCGAGTTCCGCTCCTCGTATCCGGGGTTACACAGGCAATTCCCAATAGGCACGAGCCATTCTCCGTCCGCACCGCAGTACATCTTGGGAACCTCCTTCTCCTCGGAATTATCCACGCAGGAGCCGCGAACCTCCACCAGGGAGGAAGTGTCGGCCCCGGTGATGGTGTCGGGGAACTGGGCCAGGTTGCGCACGGCCAGCGGGCACTTCTTGTAGAAGACCCTGACGGACACGAGCGCGATGCACGCCCCAACATCCTGGAAGGCCAAGTAGAAGCCCTTGCGAGTCAAGGCGCCCACGTCGCGGACCTCCGTGTTCAGCTTCATGATGCGATCGCCGATGTCCACCTGGGTGAAGCTTTCGTCCGCCGCGATGGTGTCGATCTTGCCGAACTGGTTCTCTCGGATGTAGCGCTCCTTGTCGTTGTTGGACTCATAGTAGTAAAGGTTGAAGGTCTCCTTGCAGGTTCCCATCACGCCCGGCAGGCTGTTGCAGTCTCGGAGCGTGAACTTGATCTCGATGTAGACGCGCTGGGCGCCGCCTCGCGGGATCCAGTCGGTGCGGAGCCAGTTGTTCTGGCTCGGCTCCATGACGTTGCACACCTGGTACGTCCGGATGGGAATGTTCTTTTCATCCATGATGCTCACTTCTTCCCACTGGGGAAAAGGGGAAAAGAGTTGAAAATTACTTCAGATGAAGCAAAAAAGTAAATGCCAGCCTAGTTGTAGAAACTGGCTGTGTAGGTGTCGCCCCTGATTGGGTGCCAATCCACGAAACATTGAGAGCCAGAAAAATTGTCAATATTTGAGTCTGCACAGCAATTAATTTGATGGCTAAACTAAATGCATATTTTATGAATTGCACCTAACTGACTGGTTTGGTCCTGGCGTAAAATAATTCAAGTATTAAAATTCATGGATTCTTTCCACAGCATCAAAAAAGAGAAATTTGTAATTAATTCAATGCTACGGTTATGCCAACAGTTCAAATACTGACTAAACCCTAACAAACGCACACACACACACACACACACACACACACACACACACACACACACACACACACACACACACACACTGAGCAGACGTGTATAATGAGAAGAATCAAAATGCCAAATTGAAGTACCATCAATAGCGGTGATTTAATGAGTGCCTGCTTTACATCAACATACATGATGGCCACTGGGAGACAGACGCTCACATTAACAGCAGTTGTTAGTACGAACTCCCAGGAGAGAGGGGGGCGGGGGGGTTGAATGGGGGCGAGGGGGGGGGGGGGGGTTGCGGTGCACACGGATTACGCTAACCAGCCCCGCACAGCTTATTTTTGCCAGGAGGGAATGTTTGTTTTACTTATGATAAGGTTCCCCTCTCGACAGATCAGCGCTCCGTATATACATATATATACCATACCGCCTCGTCTCAAGAGTCTCAGAGCACCGTGTTTATTCTCTCGCTCCTTTCCACCATGTGTTTGAAATACGGTGCTCGACTGAACCGACTTGTAAACAAGGAGCTGACGGGAATTTAGCCGCTGTCGCTTCAAACGTCCAGGACGGAATGAGTTAGCGATTGGACGGTGACGATTCAGCAGGTGCTGCCAGGTTTGATTCTGTTTGCGCCTTATCTTTCCACAATCCGGTTTTTCTGCTGCGTGCCCCCAAAAATGGGATAATGCTAAACACAGCTGCAGCTTTACGATTTGAGGAAATGTCCATCACGACCCGCTAGCCTTACTCCGCTCTTCCTTTACCCCGCCCCCAACCTCCACCCATCGCTAACTCTTTTGTTGTGAAAATCAAGTGGCGCGAGCGATAAGGCCGCACCTTTTACCCGACGGCGGGGAAGAGGCAGAATAAGGCCAATTGGTGGCAACGACAGCGTGAGTGCAGGCCTGCTGGGGTGCTGCCAGGACCCTGTCAATCAGCTGTTTGTCATGAAACGCTACAGCGAGGAGGGAAGAAGACCTGGTGGGTGGGGGGGGGGAGCACTGAGCAAGCTCTTTGAAAAAAACGAAAGAAAAAAAAAAAAAGCTGACGAGCAGATCTCCGCAACAGCTGCAAGAGGGTGAAATGCTGCTCCCCTGTGTTAGCGCTCATTAGCTGACGAGACTGTTGCTAATTTATAATCATTTTTCCAAGAACACAAAATGTTTATGCATATTGCGAGGAGGAACAAACGGAGGAGGGCCAGCTGACGGAGTGAAGAAGGCTATTTTGGTTAGAAACATAATTCCCCCGCAGCCTGGATTCAGGTTTATCACCAAAATTCATTTGATTGTATTGCGACTCCTATACAGCCTTCAAATGACACTGCCTCCCTGTGGTCAGAGGAGCTGAAACTGCAGCCCCTCTTATCTAAACCACTGCAGATATCCCAATTAGACGGAGTGGGATCACACGTTGGGTCCGGGCTATTTTCTCCCCCCCCACCCCCGTTTGTTTAATAGTAAAACTCGGCCCTTCCGCGGCGAGAGCCGAAACCCCGCGGCACTTTCCCCCTCATTCATCCGTTTCAGAGGAGCCTCTCTCAGCTGCCAAGTTCCTCTCTACCCCTCTCCTCCACTCAATGGTGGAAAGGGATATAAAGTTTCTCCACAAAGGCCGATTCAATCCACCGTCTATTCAGGAAACCTGACGCCCGCCTGTAGTATCGGCCCCTGCATCTGACCATTACGGAGTGGTTGAGGAGAAGGGAAGCGAGGAGAAAAGGGGGGGGGGGAGAGCAGGGGGCTTGAGGTAAGGGTCTTGGTTGGTGGGAGGGTGGGGGGGCTATAGACCCAAGTGGATTTCGAGGACCCCATGGGGGCCCTGGAGGGAGTTCCAGAGGGGGTCTCTAAACACAAATAATGACAAATTCCAATGTATTTAGTGTAAAAGCACTGGAAATGATGCTTTAAGCGTTGCCGCGAGCTCCATATCCCTGCAGAGTAGACAGGCCGCACAATAAACCCACAACAAAGGCATTCCCATAAAGAGCTCACCAGGTCAACATCTTATCAAAGAGTTCTGTGTGCCTAGTTGGCGGTCCACTCAGGAGCTCCTGGCCAACCGTGGATATTATCTCTCCATAATTTTTTTTTCCCAATCTTTTTTCGCTCAATGGGACACCGTGCGTCCTAACAAGGGGACACTTCTTTGCGATACTCACCCCTGCTTCTGTAGGGCTGGCGACCCATCCCAGCTCCCCCTGTACGGATCTGGAGTCCAATAACGTGACTGGAAAACAAGAGCAGGACAAGTGAGCGTGCAGCCTCTGCCTCCGTGCGGCATTAACACCTCTTCACACAAAAGACAATGATTCATCGAACGATGGAAAAAGAAAAAACAATTTCTCCTGTGGCGTCGTGCACCACGGAAGATCAACATTTAAAGAGGAAAAAAAAGCGACAACTTTTGCGTTTTAACGCATAGTGAGCGGATGGATACTGATGGCGCTGTGTCTGTCCCCGCAAATTGCATTGATCTTTTTCTTTTTTTTGGGGGGGGGGGGGGGGGTAATGTATTCCCTCGTTGTCTTTACGATAATTGTTTCTCGCTTTCCTAGGAAAAGCGTTAAGCGCTGTTAATACGATCGAATCAATTAGGGGACCGTCGGCAAAAACTTGAAAAGCAAAATTACCCTTTTAATATCCGAGGAGGGGTTTAATAAAAAAAAATGTTATGCTTTGGATTTGGGGAGTTAAAAAAAAAAATTCAAGTGGTCCCTTTGGGGTTTCTATCTATTTTTTTTTTAGAGACG
Organism: Nelusetta ayraudi; assembly: GCF_046127955.1. Taxonomy (NCBI): domain Eukaryota; kingdom Metazoa; phylum Chordata; class Actinopteri; order Tetraodontiformes; family Monacanthidae; genus Nelusetta; species Nelusetta ayraudi. The sequence goes on along the minus strand of NW_027466098.1, from coordinate 18,249,618 downwards.
TTTATAATCCAGTGTAACAAATACTGCTTCTATCTCACCGTGACAACCCAATAAGAAGCCCATTATAATATGAATCCTTGATTTGAATTAATCGGGACAAAACACTCCAGACTGATTCATTTCATATTCATAACTGAGTCCGTCACATGCGAGTCTGATCAGCTTTGCTCTGCCGAGACTACAGCACTATCAAAACCTCGTCCGCAAGCGAACGATTAAAATGCACCATAGGGATTTTTTTATTTATTTTTTTATTTTTTTGCACTAAAGCCGAGCTTGAACATCAACAAGGCCTGACATTTCGGAACTGGACGCAGCGCAGCCGGGGACCCCGAGCCAGACTCCCCAAACCTCTCGAGCTCCTGGAGCTGCTTGTTTTTTTTTCCCCTTTTTTTGTTTTTCCTAATATGCCTCATCCAACACACGATACTGTAGTTTAAGTTCTTTATGCAAAAAAAAAAAAAAGACACCATCTTCGGCTACACCATCAAATCACACTGGAACAAAACGCAGAAGACTGGAATTGTGGAGCTGATCGGTTCTGTTCTTTTCGGGCAGGATGGTTTACGTCTGATGTCAAGTGATCCAAATAGTTGCTCTGCTTCTTTTTTTTTTAATCTCTTAACAGTGTTTTTAATGTCGGTTCACTTTTGACTCATTTCAGCGTTTCGACGCTCTCCTGTGACATGAACACACATCGGGGGGCTACAAGTAGGGACCCCCAAGTCCAGTCTCTAGTCAGCTTCCGAATCCGGAGCCCACACCACACAAAAAAAAAAAACTGACATTCGTATTCCAATTCCGTTCACACGGTCAAAAAAAACAAAACAACTCCACCAAAAAAGAAATGCAAAAAAAAACAAAAAAAAACTCCAAAGTGTGGCGGTGCTTTCGAGCCAGTCTCCGCGCGCTCAGCAGCAACTGCGACGGCTGCCAACGGAGTTGGAGGCTCCCGCAGCTCGGGCGCGCGGACGGACAGAAAGGGGACTGGAAGTCTCCAAGTTCCCCGCGAGTCTTACCTTCATTCGGGGGGTATATCCGCGAGGTCGACACTAACGAAGAAATCCCACAGATGAGAAAGGCTGCGGCGAACAAGATCCCAGCCATGAGTGCCATTTGTCCCGTGTTTTTGTCCGTTGTCCGCTTTTTTTCCCCCTCGCGCTGCTCTTCTCCCAGCTCCCTGCTCGCTCGCGCTTTCTCTCTCTCTCTCTCTCGCTCGCTCACTCGCTCACACACTCGCAGGCTGGCTCGTCCTCGCTCCCCCCTCTCTCTCTCTCTCCCTCTCTCTCTATTTTTTGGATGTGCGGCAGACAGGAGACAGAGACGAGCGCACCACGAGCCAGGAGGCGGGTCTAGTCCGCGCGCTCTGACGCGGCACCGTGGTGGAACCGTGGTGGTGGAGGTGTGTGTGTGTGTGGGGGGGGGGGGGTAATCATTAGCTGGCCTGATCGGCACACACGACTATCCGATTATTGTTATTAGCATTTTTATCTTATCTGCTATTGGACTCCATGGTAAAAAAAAAAAAACCTATTGGGCGCCTGGTGGCGACGGTGTGTTATGTGCTCGACAGCTGCCGAGCAGGTTCAAAATAGCTTCAGTTGTCTCTGCGAACGACCAGATTGAAAGATCCTGTTAGTCGGCAGAGGAGACTTGAGAGTGAGTGTGATTTTGCGTGTCAGGTTAATGAAGTGCACTCGGCTCTTGTGTGCATTATTGCAAGCCACCTCGCCTCACTTAGAGTCCTGAGAATAGTGTGTGTTCGTTACAGAGAAACGAGTCCGGATCTTTAAGCATGTTTCTTCTTTCCCCTCGTGTGCGTAAAAAGGCAATGCGTCAGTTCTCGTCGCTCCCCGACCCTCACACACACACACACACACACACACACACACACACACACACACACACACACACACACACACACACACACACACTGCTGATCCCGCACGTTTAGTTGCGCTCCAGTCAAGCGCAGCGCAGCGACGCTCCGAGGGGTTGAGCAGAGTCGGAGCAAGGTCGCCACCTAGCGGGGAGGCGGAGGGGCGGAATTGGATTAAAGAACAAGCACGAGCGTGACCCACCCGAGCGTTACGCGGCTGTTGCACTTTGCGAAATTGACAGCGACTCCTTTTTTTTTTTTTTTTGTTGACGGGTGGCGAAGCCTCTATTGGATTATTGTCACCGGTCATTATTCTAATATTATCAGGGCTTTAAGGCTGCTCACGTGCAGCGGCTCCTGGTGCTCCGGGTTCCGCGCGGTTCTGCAGAAACTGATGCCACCTCTTCTGTTCTCTGTGTCGGAACAAAGGCGGCATTGTTCTTCGGCCCCCTATTTTGTTTTTGATAACACAGCTGTGTCCAGGTTTTTCAGAAGATGAGGGCAGGGGGTTGGGGGTGTTGGGGGGGGGGGGGGGGGGTTGTTGCCCCGGCTCTATTATATCCACCTACACAGGTCTTCTGCTGCTCCCACGAGGAACGCCCATGGCGGTGGCGGTCAGGCAATGATCCGCAGGGTTAGATTGTCACAGCGTTGGCAGGTCTGCCTGCCTTTAAAACACCACAGCAGGGTCTTCTTCTCCTTCACCTACTTCTGGTTGGAATAAGGTGTTCAACACGACGCTATTTTCATTAGCGCTGACAGCAAAGGCACTTTTTCTTGGTTGCTCCTTGCACGTTACGCACGTCGACGCGCAGGCTCGCCGCCTCACTCGGCAGGTGCCTGAATGTCCTCGCTGCTCTCGACTGGCCGCAGCGCCGCAGACGTATGAATGTGTCCTTGTGTGCGGAAATATTTGCCGGCAGCCTCCAGCAATCAAGCTTGGCAGGTCCGGCGGACCTCTGCTGCTCACGGCTCTCTGGAGCTGTCACACCGGCCTGAGCCTTTCCAACACTTGGCTACTACATATATCCTTTTTTTTTTTTTTTTTGTTCACCCCTTGAAGGAAACATCCAGGGGTTCTCCTTTTTTTTTTTTTTCAATGGGTGGTGAGCTCACTGTGAATAGACCTGCCTTTGTCTCGAGTGGCACTACAGACATAAGTTTGGGTGTTTTTTTTTGAGTGCGGAGGGACTTTTTTTCCAGAGCTGGTCTGAAAAAGTTACCCGGGTCCCATTTGGACTGCTGAGGGACATTTTCTTTTGCGGGTCGATGAGCTGGAATGGATGCGGAGGTGTGTGAGTGGGCTGATGGGAGTCTTCTGGGACTGGCCCTGCGTTCTCTCCTGTTGAAACGTCTCCACCGGTGTAATGAAGCAGACCGAGCACCTGGTGCTCCGGCAAAATTGGCCTGTTTACCCCCCCCCGAAACAAAACACATTGATTGTCTAAAAGTAGATCCCCAGTTGAAAGACCTGTCCGCAGTTTCCTCCCCTGACAGAAGAGAAAAAAACTGACGGGGGGTCTTGGAGGAGCATTTTTCATCTTGTCGACCGGTGACATAAACACTTTATGGGGCTGAACATTACGGGCAGTGACGGTGGCCCAGGACGGAGCGCGGGTGGGCGTTGCCGTGTCTCTTGTCTCCCTTTATTTGTGTCAGAGTGTTTTTGATTGATTACACTCCCATCGTTTCCTTTATCTCCCTGTCAAACCACAGGCTTTTTCACCCCCCCCCCCCCCACCAGCCCACTCCGCTCTCTCTCCAGATGGCATCCGCTGCCCACACATCTGCATTATGTGCCAATCATGCACACCCAACCCTAAACGCTTTGTTTGAACACACACACACACACACACACACACAAACACACACACACACAAGAGCTCACTCCAAACGGCGGCACACAAGCTTGTGCTAAAGACTAAATTGCAGACATTTTTTGACTCTTGTTGCCTTGAATAAAACTTGGATGTGAAGAAGTTTAATCACTTTAATGTAGTGGACCATTTTTTTTTTTTTTTTTTTTTTTAGTCCTTCATTCCTCCAGTTATCTCTCTTGAGCCTAAGTGTGCAAGACAATTATTGCCATCATGCAGACCTTGCATCAAGAGGCACCACTTTTCTTCTTAAGTTTTATTTTTAATCATCTTGTCGACAGTCAGAAAATGAAGACACTCCAACTTCAGCCGGCGCTCCTTTTCATCTTGCACATGCATTTCAGCAAAACAAAGCAGATTTCTCCTCTTAGAAGTCAATGGATCATAGAAAGTTGCTATTTAACCATGACTTCAAGGTACAAACAGAACTTCCTAGTTCTGCTTAAATGTTTGTGTATTTATACATGCACAGATCTCCTCTTAGATAATTAATTATCATTTAAATCTGTTAACCCCAGTGGTCTACACATTGCTTCAACCCATCCCGTATTAGCGTTACACCACCTAAGAACATTCAAGGGTTGAGAGACTGAACTCATCATTACACATTTGTTTTGTGAGCCAAAACACATTCGAGTTACTTTTCAGTGCTGCACTCTGTTCCTCAGACATCTCCAAGAACAGCGCCACAAATTCACCGTCTACAGAGCCAGAAGCTTCCGCCCCACTTCCTCCTCTCACTTCTGCAAATTCGCTCCTCACAGTCCGGCCCATTGTTCCCGCTAAAGCCCCTTAAGTCCCTCCTGCTGGCAGGTGACCCACCCACCTCCTTTCTCCCCCTCCCTCCAGCCACCCACCGCCT